>NC_027752.1:41317739-41398715 GCF_000695525.1 Brassica oleracea var. oleracea | reverse complement strand
CCCCCCCCCCCCCCAAAACGATCTCAGGTTCAGGGTTTGTTTTTGTTCATTCCATTAATTGATTCATTGTCGAGCTAGAGTTGGTTTGAAATTAAAACATTTTTTTCCCAATCTGATAGTTCTGTGAATCTTTTAATATATTTGTTTTTTTTATTTCTTCATGGTGGGTTTGGAACATGATAAGGTTTTTGCCATCTGACAACGTTCCTTAACCGAAATTAAGGAGAGTTATGACGACATCCTTGAGAGCCACGTCATGCGCCATCTGCCGGCAAGATCTCGAACCTGCTCAACGTTGGCGTTGCCAAGTTTGTCCTGACTATGAAGTTTGCGGCCCTTGTTGCTCAAACGGCATCATCAACCATCCACACACCCTCATTAGCCCTCAATCACCCACTGGTCAGGTATATATATTTATTTATTTATTTATTTCTACAATTATTTTTTATTTTTACTCATTACTAAATGCAGTTGTGATTGTTGGTTACTGCAGTTAAGAGCAGTGCTTCTACACGTGACGACATGCTGCACCACACAGTGCCAGTATCCAAGGTGTCGCACTGTCAAGCTTCTCCTCCGCCATGGTGTTACATGCAAAAAGAGAGTCTGCAATCATTGTAAGAGAATGTGGGATATCTTCCGTATGCACGCCAGAAACTGCAGGGAGCCCCAATGCACAATACCCAAATGCAGGTATATTTGTTCCTCGATCAGAAAGAAGAATAAAGTTAAATGTTTTTTTTTAATAATAACTAGGTGATAACCCGCGCCTTGCGCGGGGTGAATTGACTCGATGATTTAATGTTTGAGATCCAAAATAGAGTATGCATTTGCAATATATGATTGATAAAGTGGACTTTATAACAACGGAAGAAAGTTTCAAGAACGGTAAAAGCATATTTAAACAATAGAATAACTCTCTTATAACTAAAAAGCTCATTTATTATTAAGATGCATAATTAAAGAATTTATCATAATAGTTCTTAAGTAAGACGTTGAAAGCCAAAACAAAAATATAAATATAAATAGAATACTAATAAAACAAAAAAATCTTCAAATTAATAGACACTCCAACATCAACTTCAATTTGCTGGTATATGAATTCTGTGACCATAGAAACAGAAGAAGATAAAAATTAGGGCACAAATTTTTTTCTTATCGCCAGCCAAGAAACAGAAAGTAATAATTTAGAAGATACTTACTTCGATTTGAAGTTTTGTATTTCTGCCAGGTCCTGATCAAATAAGACTTGAGAAGAGCTTTCTAGGTTAGTGATATATCTGAAACCACCTACATAAGAAGTATAAAATACATAAGATATTTTAATCTGCAAAATATGCAATATTAGATAGCTAACCTTCTCCCAATGGATTCTCCATGATCTCAAAACACAGACATTCACTGGAGCACGTGAGTTAAGGTTGTATTCATTCAAAGTCACTGCTACCTTTCCATAGGCAACACACTTTAAGTGTTTTAACCTGTAATTCATTTGGTGAGTTAACATATTGATATATATGAAAACTAAGATCTGTTTCTTTAAAAAAAATATGAGTAAAGTCAGAGGTTCAAACTCTGTGTTAACCAAAGTGAACTCCATCCTGGTATTCTGATAAGAAAATATCTCGCCAGGTCCTAGCTGTGAGATAATTAGATTATAATAATCCCCGCTGTGCGCAGAGTGAAATAGATTATTAGATTATTTATTATATGTTTTACAAAAAAATTTGTTGTGTAGTTTTTTAAAGGGATGTACATTCATATATCCGTTTGGATTTAGTTGATCTATTCAAATTTTGTTTTTAGAATTAAAATTTAAATAGTATTCGGATATTTACAAATTTTGGTTTGGATTTGGTTTGAATAATTGTGGGTTCGGTTCGGATTCGCCTTCGACTTTGGGTACCCATTTTAATAATGTATGTTTTTAACAAAAATTCAAATATACTTTGATCTTTAAAATCCAAAAATAAAATAATATATAACATAAAATTTGAATAATGTAAGACTAAATATTTAAATTTACATAAAATTAGTTCAATTTAAATATTTGGATGGAAAATAAATAAATATTTTCAGTATTTTGAATATTTTCTATTATTATTAGATATTTACATGTGACTACGTTGATAACTTTTGAATATGTTCATATTTTTAAATATCTAATATCTATAAAATTTAAAATAATTAACATATTTAAGTATATACTTGTGATTTAGATATTTGTAGTATCCAAAATATTTTAGTTTGGATCAGATTCAGATATAATTATCTAGATATTAAACTTTAGATCCATCTGAGTACTTAATCAGTTTTAGTTTGTGTTTTGTATTACTTTGAAATCTAGTTCGATTCGTTTTTTTGGATCCAAATATTTTACCCATACTTATTTTCTTCTAATAATATAAAGCAAATAAAATAAATGTAAAACAAATATTCTAAGCTTATTTAACATACATAATTATTGGACCATATTTTAAGAATACCAATAAAAATGGTTGGTCGTGGTTTCAATATTGTTGGGCATGTTACAAAACTGACGTAGTCTATAATCAATAACATATATCTTCTTATAAAAAAAATCTTGGCAAATAAAATAAAAACACGATAAAATCGAGTGAAAAGTGTTAGAGTTGCGTGAAAAATAATGTGATATCTTTAGTCGGCACTTGAATTATGTTTTTCAATCGATTTCATAAACTTTTTTCTTTTAAAGCTTTTCTGATTTCTGATTTTTTCTAACAATCTGATTATGTTTTTAATTCTTGGCCTGATATGAAAATTGCGTAAAGAAAATCAATATTTTGCTAAACTAATTAAAGATCTGACTCCGTGTGTGATGTTCTTTACTTCAATTTCTTTAATTCATAACCAATCACAATTATTTATTGCATCCGTGTACAAAACTTCAATCATGGCTAAGTTCGTCAAGATACAAAACTTTCAATTTCTAAAAATATTTGCATTCCAACATTTTATTTGATGCGAATCTTAGTTGACCGTAAATGAGAACACTGATTGCGAAAAAAAAAGACTATTTTGTAATTTTTTTTTCTTTTAAGATGATATTATTCGGTAGTTACACATAGAAAATTTTAGTTTACTAATACAAAGGTTAAAAATGCAGGAACTAAAATGAACTTGTTAAAAACAAATAGTGGAACACAATAAATTGTATGCGGCAAGAGTTAAAAAAATTAGTGTGTGAATGCTTTAATTGTTAAATGATTGTGAGACCGACACGTCATCATACTCAAATTTAAATCGATGTGAGGCTGCCACGTGTCTAATATAGTATAAAAACATTAAATGACAATGCTTCTCAGGGCCTACCTAACAATGATATAAACCACTCTACCTCTTCAAAACTATTTCCAGTCAACTCATTGCAAGGACGATTTAGTATCTGCATTGCAATAGCATCGAAAAGTAGGAATTTTGAATTCCCGGTATTATCTACCACCACCAAATGCAACTTGTATCTACAATTTTGTAACCAATAAGATGATATTAAGAATTGCTCAATCAGCCAGAAAACGACAATATGATTTAAGTTTCTATACGATGATTACCTCGGCATCAACTTTGGGTTCTTCACCTTGCATTTCACGCAATAATAATGGAACCCCATTTCATCTTCATCATCTAAACCGTCGGCATTCTCATTCGGCACATTCAAAACCTTCTTCGAACAAACTTTGCAACTCAAGTAATACCAGCCCATATCCGATTCAATAGCAGCTATTGTGCACATGACAATACACTGCTCAACCTAGATTAATATTCAGAATAAAATAAATGTCACGTTAAAACGATAGATAGATAAGATATATACAGATTTTGACTTTAATAACAAATAAACAAACTTTTATGAAGTTTATCTAGCGTACCTAGTTAGATTCGACCAACTGAGATATGGTCTTCCTAGGTGTGTTCACCAGGAAATCATTTTTATCACCAGCCCCAGCCGTCAAAGCTAGTGGTTTAGGTTCAACAATTGCCAATGCAAGTTTGTCCTTCGGCAACCTGTTAAAAAATCATAGTTTATAAGTCCTGAAGAACACAACATCCCAAATAAAAACAATGTATATGTATTTATTTATAAGTCCAGCCAACTTACAACGCCGCAAAGGCCTCCACTTCAGGGGTGAATGGATTCAGTTCCACATCAGATACGTTATACGCATTCGAAACAGAACGCTCGTCTGACATTTAATCAATGTTTTGATAATTAGTATTTCTTTACAGACATTGATATTTATTTATTACGAACTAAAACAATATCCAAGAGGTAAATTACCTTTCCAAACTTTAATTTTCCCAAACCTCAAAACACAAATGATGGTATTCTCACCACGTCCTTGAATAGCATCACTTACATCAGTAGCAAAGTTACCCCACAACACCATTGGCAACCGTTCATCCCTAACAATAGATATAAATTAGCAAATATGAACATACACATACATATGACATATGAATACATTAGAATATATACAGAGGCGTCTTACTTTTCATTACGAAGCTCCACAGTCAGTTTATGAGTTTCTTTCCCATTTGCTGATACAACTTCAATTGGCGTCACCTCAACAATCTGACCAATTACATCTGGAAAGACAAATATTTAGTTGAGTCTACAATTGAAACATATACTCATATTAGAAAGACAATAAATTATTTAGCTAACTTACCAACCAAATAATCCGTATTGAGTGTACCATCTATAATGTCCCTGTAGTTAACTGGTTCAAAGCCAGTTAGGGCATCGGGCAAATCATCACAATTCCTCACACGTGTTGTGGAGAGGAAACCAATTCTGTATGGATGTATGGTTGTTCGGTATGAACCGCAAGAGGGGTTGAGTGAAAAGTTAATGATAATCTTTGAACTTCCTTGTGAAAGGAAGGAATCAAATTGATTAACCAGATCTTTTTTCACCGAAGCGTTTATCTTAACACCCTAAAAAAAGTTCAAAAATTAAGGTATTAGACAATGAAACACGTTTGTGAACTGGAAATTAGTAACATGACCAATATAGGATGCTTACGTTAGAGTCGATTAGCACCATCTCAATGGTTAGGCCACCGGCCGCAGAATACTGCTTCCACAAACGTATGATCTTCACTTGAATCTTCCACATACTCTTAAACGGTTTCAAATCAGACACAGCAGTTATCGCAGCCATTATAGGAGTATGAGGGAAGAGTAGTTTTGTTTCTGTGTGAATGAGATGAATAGAGATCGTAGGGGACGTGACTCTTATATAAGAGTAAAACCCTAAGGATTTTAACTTAGTTTCCACGTTAAAAGGGCTTTCATTATCATATATTTTTGCCTTGGCCAGCACGAACAGATTTAATGATAATGCCATAAACAGATTATCGTAGTTGATTCTCATATATTATGGCCTTGGAGAGGAAACAAAGAATTGGTTTTACCGGCGAGATTTTAATATCGCAGCCATTATTCGATGAACCGACCGGTTGGGTTCAGTAAACCCAAATAACCGATTTTCAATATTACGTCCAGTTAAACTCTATATTAAAAAGAGTCCAGACGTGTAGTTGTAATTATGCCTCTGTAATCCTGGCTTCACAAACTAATGATACGTACAAATAGTTCGTATGCCATAAATCAAATATTACAGAAAGGGAGATCACGTCTTCATCTTCGTCTTGCGTAACAAATAACTAAGCTTATCTTCTTGTGACATCGTCATCTTCTCTTTTCATAGTTCATAAATTCTATAAACGTTCAAGAACCGTAATGCAGTGTGGAGCTGCGCAACTTAGCGAGCTTGGTCATGTCTCGGTTCTAAGATACAGAGTGTACTCTGTTTCAAAGTGTTCTCGTCGAGATGAATAGTCATGTCTCTCTTGTAAGACAAAAGTAAAAGACGTCTTCATCTTCTCGGTTCTGTCATACGAATTTAAACGTCTTCATCTTCTCCGTTTTATCGTCTTGAGTAACACAGAACTGCAGCTTACATTCTTCAGACGTCGTCATCTTCTCTTTCGATCATACTTCTTCATATCACAAGCATGCGCATAGATTGTCACATTGAAGAACAAAGATATGTAATAACTCAGAAGTCACGGTCAAGAACAACGTTAGACATAATAAACTAACTTTTTATAGTTCATACAATCTATACACGTTCAAGAACCATTATGCAGTGTGGAGCAAAAATGCTTAGCGAGCTCAGTGATGTATCGTTTCTAAGATTCAGAGTGTTCTCTTCTTGAAAGTGTTCATGATGAGTTCTTCGCCGATATGAATGTTCATGTCTCCCGTCTAAGAGAAAAGTTAATTACGTCTTCATCTTCTCGATTTTGTGTTTCTAACTTACAGGTGTTACTATCTAGTGCTTTGCGATGTGCACTGACAGAGCACACCCGTATATGTTCTGGAAAGTGTTCAGGATGGGAAATAATCTTTACGATGGTACGGTGATGTCGTAGCTTAAGCTTTACGTGATAACTCATTCCACGAGTGTTTTTTTAAATTTTCTAGATCAATGAAACGTTTCCCAAAATTATGGAATAGCAAAACCAATTAAGGCAACTAATTTGTGAGAGTCTCTGTCCAGTGGACACGTGTCATACATGGTGTGAAAGCATTAACTCCAATGCTCCTCTTTTAATATATAAGGGATAATGATCTGACATTTTGTGACAGTGAGTTTAGAGCTCGTTTTAGTAGAAGTCAACAACAGGCAGATTCAAGACGCTGTGGTACGACAGAGAGACGCTGACGCAGCAACAGCCTCCACTCCTGACTCATCAACATACACAGAGACATGTTATATCTCTCTCTTCTAAGGGTTCGTGCCTCTGGTGCTATTTTGAGCTCATTCTTAGAAAGCATTGTTAGCTCTTAGCTTGCTTTAGTTCACTCTTTTGATCCCTTCGTTTTGTATTTGTTAGCATTTTTTTTTTTCTGGCAAAGATATAAGCGAATAAATCCTCCTGATTTTGGATTATACCTGCAGGTTTTCAATGACAAAGCCTCCATGTTTATTTTTTCGATTTTCAGTCTGTTGCTGTGGCATTCTCTTTTGTAATTTTGTGTAATGTTCGTTGCTTTAGAGTAGATGTGATTATTGTAGGAGCTCATGTAGAAGTGGAGAGATGAGTTAAGAGAACCAGTTAGCAGACCGATCACTAAGTGGTGATGCTCCCTCCAGCATTAGCGAACCTTTTCTCCACTGGTTAGGAATGGGCTAAGAGCGAAAGCCACACAAACCGACCTATTAAACACAGCTAGGCTAATATGCGCCGGGAAAGCCAGGTGCCGGAGGTAAGCTTTATTCGGCCCGGAGCATTGATTCCCATAACGAATAGGCTAGCTTGGTCTTTCAATTGCCTATCTTGTGCTCGAGAAAGTCTTCTAGTTCCTCGGCAGCACCTCGGGGTGCATTTAGTTGTCTTACATGAGACTTGGGATATTCCTCACCCCATGGCACCTTTTGCTCATCCATTCCAATATCCATCTTCCCGCAGATGGATCATTTGACTGACTGAGCAAACGAACAACACCTTAGTATGTTTTGTTTCTAGAAGAAGCTTAACGATTCTTCAAAGTTACATGTTCATGCAAAAAAATAAAAGAAAAAATAACTTTCTTTTCTCATATACATTATTTGAAAAATGTACACTGATAAGCTCCAAAGCTAAGTTGGGAACAATAATGATACATGCTGATGAACACGAAGCAGAGCTTTTAAAAGGTTATTACACACAGGAGTTGTTGTTGTTGTCAGGTAGAAACAGATATCTGAAACGAGAGTCAAAGGGGAGTATTCCACAGTTACGTGAGGAGAGAAGACTTTGTCTTCTTCTCTGAGAGATGCACTGTTCCACAAAAGCTGCTTGATGTGGTGGAAGGTACTTCGATATCCAGACCCCCAAGTTCGAATCCTCCACCAAACTCTTTGCGTAACAGTGGAGCATTTTGGGTACCAAGAGCTTCCCTTTGCTGCTCAGCCCTACCGATGCTTGTATGAACTCCCTTTGAGCTTCTTGTAGCTCTTCCTTCACTCTTTTCGCTGTGTAGATCCTCACCTGCAACACAAAAGTCTTTAGACTTCACATTCCATACTTTATGCCAAACACAAGGAGAAAGAAAGATAGTTAGTTTACCGCAGGGGAAGAGTACATTCCGCAGCTTAAGGCAAAGGAGAGAAGAGGCTCATGTCTATCAATGCTTGCCTTACGTTGCTCTTCTGATACTTTCACCTTGTTGATGGCAAGAAGCAGAGCCTACACATAAGAAGGCAGATCAAATGTTAACTGGTTCTGAAAACACACAAAAAAAAGAACACCGGAGTAAAAGCTTAATATACAATTTGTGGCCTGTGCGTAGGCGGTTTCATCTTTAGTATAACATACTCCATTGCAGCTGCAGTATATGAGTGTCCTCCAACCGTATAGGCAGCCTGTGGAGCAAACATAAAAGGAATAAGAGAAGGCAAGAACAATGAGAAGAAGCTTATTTTTAAGTGATAATATAACCTTTTGCATCAACGAGAAGAGCTTCAAGTCACTTTTTGGCACACCATAAGCCAAGTACGCCTGCATACGACAACTCTGATAAGCATTCATTACAATTCAGAAAAGGTTTTTGAGAAGTAGAAGGAGAAAAAAAGGAACTAACATGCATGATCAAAGCGTTATAAACGTTAATCCAGAAAGCTAGCTTCTCATCACAGCTCAAATGGATTGGGTTTACTCTAGCAAGCTGCTCCACCAGTGTCCTGAACCTTCTCAATGCACCAGAAGCATATTCAAGCTGTTTCTTCCCAACAGACATCCAAGAAACCTCGGACGCCAAACCGTAGTTTCCAATCTCGGCCCAGCTTAACTTCCCACGAACTTTGTAAGGATCAAAGACGTTTCCTGTGGCGGCCAAGACATTATTGTTACTTTGGATATCTATCTGAGGGCTTTGCACCCATGAAGAGATTTTTGACCGTTCTGTTGAAGGCCACCAGGATGATGAGCTTGATAGATGCCCCCTTGGTGATGCCACCGGTGAGAGGAGTTGGCTCTCGTTTGAGGATGCTTTTGTCTGATCAGCAAGAGACATGAAGATGTTCTTCATACATCTCACCATTTCTTCAGAGAGTAGATTAGGGTGATCCCACAGGTACTTAAGTAGCTTCCTCCCATTTGTCTTTCTCATTAGTCTCTTCTCAAGAATTTGGTTACTCTTCTTAACAGTTGATTCTGCCTGAGATGATTCAGATGAAGAGTCTTGGTTTTGGCATGAACTGTCTTCTGCTGATCGATGTAGTTCAGAATCCGAATGATTCAAATATATCAAGGAAGAAGAAATGTTCTGCATAACTAATAAATAGTTACACACCAATCTAGATTACAACAAAAACAAGACAATGATGAGTTTTTATATAAAGGAGATACATACTGGTGGAGAAGCTGAGTGTGTCAAATGATATTCAGCTAGTCTTCTCTCGTTTCTTTCTTGGCTAAGTTGGAAGTTCAGAGACATCATTTCTTGCTCTAGCTTGGTGACTGCAGTCTCTAGGGTGGATATATTGGAAAGCAGTTCTTGAGCCTGCCCAATTTTTCAGAATCATCATTTAAACAAAACGGTAATTTTTTTTAAAATGTAATCATAATGGGATGAGATGAGGGGGAGCATACTTGATGTGGAACACTACAAGAAGAAGAAGATAGCTGCCAAGGATCTTTCTCCATGACGCTTTCTAGAAAAGTGTGCAGCTCTATTTCTTCTTGTAGTTGTAGTTGCAATCTTTTTACCTGCAACATAAAACTTCTTTCAGAATTGGCAAAACATTGCAATTTATGTAGAAAATGCAGACTCTTCTTTGAGTTCATAAGCTCACATCCTCTTCAAGTTGGTATCTATACAGAAACGATTCCCCACTTGTAGACTCTTGGCATCTCTCTATGCCCTGTACACAATTAAGCAAGCAAGGAAGCAAGATCTTATTGTTGTTTAATAACTGCATAGATTCATTCAACATGTACAATCTTAGACTTAATGTACGTTCATACCCCTGAATTAGATTTCAAAACTTGAGAGTCAAACATCCTAAGGATCTGGAGTTTGGTAGTTATTACCATAAAAACAAAATTATGGAACTTCTTCAACAACTGTGCTTCAGATTCTTCTTTCAAGTACAAAATGACATAATCCCTGCACAAAACCAGATCAAATAGTAAATGAGTTAAGATAACATTTTAGAGGAAAAGACCAATGTGGTTGTCTCTTAAGCACAAGATACTAATCAAATGATGGAGTTTTGATAATGGAATTTTCTCAGTACAAGATGAAGAGGCAAGACAAGACACTGTTACACCTGTGAACATCTAATAAGGACAAATATAATTATAGTTACAGAAAAACAAGAACAGCAACATGTTTTGTTTAAAAATGACTAGACAGCTAAACGTATCACATGGTCAAAAATTTCACATTGAAATGTTAACTCAGTGAACCAGCTAAACCAAAAGATACAACCTTTGAACATGCAATTCTAGAATATGTGTTTGATTTTTGTTCTTTTCCTTTAAAAAATGAAGGCTTTTGAACTTGGAATGTACTATTATTGCCTTACAAAAAAAAAGAGAGAAATTAGACAAACTTTGATGAAAAGAGAAGACAGAAAGAAATAAGAAGCTAAAGACATATCAAGTGGGTCTATGAAAGAACAAATCTTTCTAATTGACTTTATGAATATACCAACATCAATAGTCATGACTCATAATAAAGGAAAAAAGATTGAAACTTTGAATCATAGAAAATGTAACCAATTTTCTGCAACAACATATAACTCAACCAAGGAGAAGAGAAAGAAACAGTGGGAACAAAAGCAAACCTTTTGTTTTTCTTCAACTCTTTCAAGAATCCGAGAAGAATAGAGAAGAAGAGCTATGTGATTCGAGAACCAAAACCCTTAGCTTCTTCTGAAAGTTTCTGCTAGATTCTCCCACACTAATCTCTATCTCTTAGGTGTCAAATAAAGAGCATAGGCCGTCTTATTTATTTCGCAATCTTAAAAAGTTTCTCAATTTGAAATTCAAAAATAAAATCTCTATTCTGATTTCCGACTCAACAGTTAATGCTAACTAAGAAAATGACTAGTTTTTCTTATTATTATCCAATAATGAATCAAAGTAAATGACTTAAAGTAGAAGACAAAGATACTGTTTTTTTTTTTTTTTGATTAACCCGGAGGGACTTCCACCCCCCAGGGGCCAACCCCTCGGCGCGAAGCGGACCATTTGGTACTATGAGGAATTAGATACCCCAATTACCTGGCCAGCGGTTCGAACCCGGGTGCGTATTAAAGCCGAAGCTCTCTCAACACCACTAGGCCAACCCCGCTGGTTAGACAAAGATACAGTTGAACAGAACAGAAGAGAATCTGTAACATACTGCTTTCAATCTACACGGGCACTTGGGAATTTGATGTCTTTTTCTTAGTAATTTCAAAAGTAAATTTTTTTTTTGTTCAAAATCTCAAAAGTAAATTAAACTGAAAAAAGAAGAGAAGAATAAAACAATCTTTGAGAAAACCAAAAAATATTAAAGCATTCTCACATGCAAAAAAACAACTAAGATTTTTTTTGTCGCTTTGTGGTTAGAATTTAGTGGACTGGAGCCTGATTCCCTTTTCTTGGCTTGTTTTGTTTTTCATGTTGACAATGTGTAGTATTATTCACAGATTTTTATATTCCCTATTTGAAATTTGAAAAGACAACGAGTAACCAACACAACTTTCTCAGAATATATCATGGTGTTGAAAAAAATTCTTTGTATACTATTTTGTTTTTGTCTTATACCTGTTAGATTCATGTGTATATTTTCCTAAATCATCACACTTTAGAAAGCACATATGATCAATTCATCAGCATTGATTCAAAATATGAGTTTACATTAGCATTGTATCAAAAGATGAGCTTTGATGAATACACAAACTAAAAAACTAAAATATGCACATCCACAAAAAAAAAAAAAAAGAGTCCATACAAAAGTCTTGCAGCACAATCTCCTTCACTTAGTTTGGCTTTGCAGCTTTGAGCTTTGCAGATGAAGATTGTAATGAACAAATGCCAATTCTTCCAAGTGCTGTTTCTCACAAGGGCTCACTCCTTTGCTGAGCAGCAGCTTCTCTGCTACGTTTCTCTTCAGCTTGTACCTCGAAGCACCTTCACATGTCTGGCTCAGAACCTTAACTGCGAAACTCTGCAGTTCTGGGTGCTCGCTCGCCTTCTGAGCCCACCACTCACCTGCAACAAAGAGAGATTCAAAAAATAAATGACAATACCCTTTGCTTCACGGTTCAACAACACAACAACATCAAAAAATCAAGAAGTTCACACACCTGGAATGACTCCAGTGATCTTATCAGCTTGACTGGCCTCATTAAAGCAACCTTTACCGAGCCTATACATCTTAAGCTGTCTGCCAATTTTAGCTATAACTTGACATTCTTGTACTAAATAGCCCAATGCTGAGATAAAATCAGTTGTAACTTCTGTGTCATTCTGAAAGTCAGTCGAGTAGAAAGCAGCCGGGTTCAGAAAGTAACCGGCAACATGAAGAGGACTGTGGAGGTGGTTGTTCCAGACATCATCAATCACACGCCATAACGGCTTGTAACACAGTTCCTCGTTGTTGAGTTCCTTGGCTATACTCTCCTTGATCCCATCCATAGTGTCATAGACATATCCAGCATGCTGACTGTTGTAGACAGTAGAGAACAAGTGTAGGCTTCGAATCAGAGGAGATGTGGACTTCACAAGCCTCTCAACACATTCCCAAAAGGAAGAATCCTTCACCAGTGTGGACACTGTTGTCCCCTCTTCTTTGTTCCAATCTGGAGAAGCAACCATGGCTTCCAAGTTGTTCTTGGCTTTGAGAATGGTCCCTGCAGCGAGATACGGCTTAACAAACTCAAACTCAGAGGAGGAGACTGTCATGCCTTGAGAATCTTCTCTATTGTTGTTGATGAACTCTGTGATGTTACTGACCTTTTCAAGTATGTATTTAAACGACTCCATTTTCACAATTTCCACCAGCATAAGCTCGAAGCAGTGGGACACACTCACGGACCAGAAGACGTTTAGGTTGTTGCTCTTGAAAGACTGGCCTAGCTCACCAACCCAGCCAGAGGTTGAACAAGCAATGATCTGAACAACGTTATGCACTCCAACATCCTCAACAACCCCATACACTAGCGACGTTAAGGCAGCGACGTCTTTCTTGATATCAGAAACATAGAAGGAGTTCAGATACACTGGACCCGCTGGAGAGTCTGCGACGAAAGTAACCAGATCATGGCCTTTCTGGTCAACCCAAGCATCCAGCAAGATGCTGCAGCCTGTGATGGCCCATGAGTCTTTAATCTTGTTCACATGATCTTGCACTTCCTCCACCGCTTCTTGAAGCATACATCCGTTTAATTCTTCAGAATCAGGGATCTTAAGCTTCATCTCACCTACAAGAGACGTTGCAGCAATCATTTCTCTGAAGCTTAGGGAATCCACAGATGAAAAATCGAAACAGTGTTCATAAAAGAACCGACCAATGCACTTTTGGGCTTTGTTTGACAACAAGAACTCGTTCTCAGCAGATTCATTTTTTCTGGATGAATCCTCTTCTTCTTCTTCTTCTTCTCTTCCACGCTTATGATCATTACCCATTTGGACTTCCCCAACTCTTTTACTCTTAGCAGCGGTGAGATCAGACTCTTCCTTAGTAACCTCATCACGAAACGCCTCTCTAATGGTCAGTGTAACTTGAGTACAGGGAGTCATACGGCTACTCGTACCACTCAAGTGACGTTTGAGACGGTTCAAGCCGGTCATTTCTTTACCGCAGTGTTTGCATCTAACACGCCTTTCGTTCTCGTTCACCCAAACTCCGTGATCATGAATGTCCATGATTCAAAGAGTCACCTAATTAAAGAAAAACACAGTGAGTGAATCAGAGACTTAGAACCAGCCCATTACATGCACTGCAAACCGATCTTGTCTGATCGAAACCTTGCATGTTCATTGAGACAGAGAGAGTGAAGAAAAAACGAGAGTTTTGAACTTTATAATGCTCTCAAGCAACCATCAAATGAGTTAAAACTAAATGGTAGAAACTATTAACCATCAGTCAAAAAAATTCGAACCTTAGTGATAAAAGAAAAGATCAAAGCAAACAACTTTCTTCACAGAAACGAACGCATTGTTTATCTAACGCTTGGAACTGTGATCAGAGAGATTACCTGAGTCTAAGCGCCGAGTCTCTCGGATAACAAGAGAGACAGCAAACCCTGGAAGATAAAATGAAACCCTTGTTTTAGAGAGGGGGGGGAAAGCTGAGGCCTTTGTTTTATCTCCGTAGATAATTTTGTAATTAATGATAAGTCCATTACTTACTTCATAAGTTTACACGCGTCAGATAAAAAGGTCATATCATTAACATTAACATTAACATTAACATTACATACATCTTCCTTTTGAGTATCTAGACTATACTCACACATTTGAAGAAACCTGCTACCTCTCTCAGGATCTTCAGACTCAGCGTTGTTCTAAAGCCTGCGACGTTTCTGAGAGGATTCACATTTATCGTGTTCGGATTTAGAAGCTAGGCTCTTTGCAGATGATGAAGGCTGAGGCAGAGATTCTTCGGTTCTTCCAACATATTTTCCAAGTGTTTAGGATGCTCTTCTATTCCTAGCTGAAGCACCAGTTGCACCTGCACGTTGTTCAATTTAAGGGATTGGTTATCATGAAAAATCTTGTAACATTTCTTTTGATGAAACTAAAGTGTGATGGGTGTTACCTCCAGGAGTTGTTCATGCAATTGATTTTGAACTTCCATCTGCATAGTTAATTGTATTGCCCCTGTCCATGGAAGAAGAGAGTCACACTTTAAGGATAATGTTAAGACATTACTGGGGAGATCCAATATGTAAACCAGAAACCAAGCAAGAAACACAATGCATCCACCCTTTCTTTCTTTTTTTCTCATCAGCATCACTGTTACTCAAAGCCAGTTTCTTTTCCACTGAGTTAACATTCTTCTTCTCACCAGCTAGTCTATAGTTCTACAGATTATCAGAGATATTGAGCTAATTTGGTATTATGTACTTGTAAAAATTGGTCAGACGCAAAACTAATTTAGTACCTGTAATTTATTTTTTACATGATAAGATCCTAAAGCCCTCAGCATTCACGAGCTTCAGAACAGCCTTGGCAATGGTTTGTCTCTACATGAATTTTGAAGCAACACACGGTTAAGTGTTAATCCAGTGTTCCAGTCTTTGACAAAAAAAATGCCAAATTGAAATTAAAATCCAAACAAACAGAACAAGTTTAAAATGGAATAATAGAGTAACAAATTAAACGGCTGTCTGAGTTACTTATTACCCAAGGATAGAGGAATAGAAACGGACCTGAGGATAGGATGATAAAAGTCTTGTAATTTTTTTGTAACTCCTGCATAAGAAAGCTCAACACACTTTCACGGGAGTGTGCTCCTTGTCTTTGCCTGATTGGTCTGGACCGTCTTTCTAACGCTACGCGCTCTTACATCAAGTGTAACTCACTCACTCGTTGAAACCGTTAGTTTACCCACCACGTAAGAGTCAAGTGGTTGTGCGCCTTTTGCCTTAAATTCTTTTGGTCACTGAGATCCAATCATACATACAAAGTTAGGATCATTACTCATATCCACGACATAATGAATATTTAAAGAAGAAGGAAAAAAAAAAGATTCTCGGAGTCCCCAAGAGAACTAAAAAAAAGGAAAGAGATCATAGTAGTTTCCATTTTCAAACAAAGAAAAGGAAAGGGACGAGAAGCAATGCCCATTACTTTCCTCTTATCTCTTTAAAGACGACATTAACCACAAGTTAAAAGCCTTGCATCATTAATAGCAACAAAGTTGTTCCCTTTTTATACAAAACAAAACATACAAAAGCAAACTTGATTTTTTTTTACTGTAATCTTATTACCAAAGTATTTGGCTTCTTTACCCAACCTACGTATTTGTTTCACACATATATGGAAAGATCCTCTATCCTTCTCTATCTATAAAGATTCTGTTTTTGTTTTTTGTTTTTTTGTTTTGTTTGTTACAATCAGATCCTTAATCTTGGCCTTTCGATCAGATTCATGGCAACGACTCCTTCACACGCCACAGATCTTATTCCTTCAGGTAAACATCACTGACCCATCTTCTCAATTCTCCTAAATTTGATTCCTTTTCCTTTTATCTCTCTGCCTATCCTTCGTTGACGTGGGGGCTGAGTCATGTTTTTTTGACGTGTTGATCTGGATTTGTGGTTGTTTACTAGAGCATAATTCTAGTGGAGAATTCCATCTCCTTTTTGCTAAGATCTGGGATCTATGCTCTTTCTATCTTAGGCTTGGAAACTTGCTATTTGTGTGTTGTTGGTTTAGTTTCACTAAGATCTTCTTTTGTTTGCAAGATCTCTTTATCTTGTTCCACCGACTTATTTAAGTTTTACCGTTTAATGAATGAGCACAGAGGAGCAACCTGCTAATCTGGACATCATGAAGGAGCAGGTACTTGATCTGGTTTTTATAATGAAGATTCTCGGAGGATATAAGTTCATATCTTTGTTTGTCTTTTTTCTTTATTGCAGCCGGTGCCGGCAAACAATGAGTCCTCCCAAGAATCTGCAGTTGTAGTTCATCCAGCAAAAGTTGCTCCACTGTCTGGACCTTATGGCATAACAGGTGATCTTGCTGGACACTTACCTAGCAGCATCCTCTCTCCTCAAGCTCAAGGCTTTTACTACACAGGTTGGTTTCTCATTCATCTACCTCTCTTTTTCTTGGCTTCTCTGATCAGATCCCAAATACACTCTATCTTCTGAGGTCATATCTTAGTGGTTGTAAGTATAAGTGGCAATAAAAAAGAAATAACATAAGCCCTTAACCATGAACCACTACTCTAGTTCTTGAATTGGTTTATGGGATGTATAGAAGCTAATGGTGATTCCTATGTATGTTTGGGGAGCCAGGTTATGAAAACCCCACAGGTGAATGGGACGACTACTCTTCCTATGTCAATGTTGAGGGACTGGACATCACATCTCCTGTGTGTACTATGAAACTTCTCTTTTTGGATCTCTTTTTTTTTTTTTAAACTCTCCAAAGTTGTTCATATCCCTTTCTCTGATTAAAACCAGGTTGGCTTCAATGAGAATGCCTCTCTGGTATACCAAACAGGATACGGATACAACCCTCAAATGCCATATGGACCATATTCCCCTGCTGCAAGCCCCTTACCTTCCGAGGGACAGTTGTATTCACCTTATTACCAGCAGGTAGTTCCTCCTAGCATGCAATATATATCTTCTCCAACTCAGCCAGAGCTCACCAGCCTTGTCGGTGTTGACCAACAAGGCGATAACATGGGAGGACCAAGACCATCTTACCACCCTCATCCTATTGGGCCGTTTAATGGAAACCAGCCAAACCTTGGTTTCCCTGAGTGGCAGCAAGGCTTTGATGGGGGGATATGGTCTGATTGGTCCAAGCCTTCTGATATGCACAGACATTCTTCTCATGTTTCACCAGCTTTATCTCCTCAGCCACTCGGTTCATTTGGATCATATGGCCACAACATTCCCATGGTTTGTTCATTATAAGTCCCTAAATAATGATTTTTTTTTTAAATTAAAGTTCTTATAAATGTATATAGTCTCCAAAATCTCAGATCCGCCCATATATGTTGAAAGTGGTTCCCTTTCCTTTTTTTGTCAGGGCTCACAGAGACAGAGATCGTTTTACGGTTATGGATCTGGTTCGAACTCTTACAACAGAGGTTACATGCATAGTGGTGGTCATGGTCAAGGCTCTAACTATGGAAGTAGACTCATTTCTAATGTTGGGATGGGAAACCAAGGATGGATTGGCGTTGACAACATTCGAGGACGTGGAAGAGTCAATGATCCATCATCCCTTGGTGGCGGTTATAATGGTAACTTTGATATCCTCAACGAGCAAAACCGAGGACCAAGAGCTTCAAAGCCCAAGACTCAGGTATCATCAGAGGAGCTTGATTCTTCTGCTGACACTAAGAAACATAACAAAGGCAGTACAAAAGAACATGAGGACTCCAACAACAATAGTAATGACTTTGTCACAGACTACAATGACGCTAAGTTATTCATAATCAAGTCTTACAGTGAAGACAACGTTCACAAGAGCATCAAATACAATGTATGGGCTAGCACTGCTAATGGCAACAAAAAACTTGATGCTGCTTATCGTGAGGCCAAGGAAGAGAAAGAACCATGTCCAGTGTTTCTTCTGTTCTCTGTACGAAATCTAAATCAAGCAATAAACTAATTTGCCTTTCTGTCTGCAGATTTGCTTACTTTGTTGTGAACTGCAGGTAAACGCTAGCTCTCAGTTCTGTGGCGTGGCCGAGATGATTGGACCTGTGGATTTTGAGAAGAGCGTTGATTACTGGCAACAAGACAAATGGAGTGGCCAGTTCCCGGTGAAGTGGCATATTATCAAAGATGTTCCAAACAGTCAGTTCCGCCATATTATATTGGAAAACAATGACAATAAGCCCGTGACTAATAGTCGAGACACTCAAGAAGTAAGTAGCTTCTTCTTGTTTAAAGATACCTCTTTTTTGAAACCACTGCATATTCTCAACCGAACAAAATAAACTACAGGTGAAACTGGAGCAGGGGATTGAGATGCTGAAGATATTCAAGAGCTATGATGCTGAGACGTCAATCTTGGATGATTTTGAGTTTTATGAAGAGAGGGAGAAAATAATTCAAGACCGGAAGGCGAGAAGACAGCCAAGCTTGCCATCTGGAGTAGTGGAAAGCGGAGATAAACCCTCTTCTGCTGCGTTGCAGACAGACTTGATCAAGAACATGTCCAAAAGTTTTGCTCAGGTTGTCCGGTTGGACGAGGGAAGCAAAGAATCAGGAAAGACAAGTTCATCTCCTGATGCAACTACAACAACGGTGGCTGTCAGTCAATCCAACTAGTAAGTAAAAGACAACAAATTAGCAAAGACTTATGTTTTCAGTTTCCATAATGATCTCTTGTTTGTTCTAAGAAGGGTATTAAAAAGAAACTTCGCGTCTGACAAAGTCTAGTTTCTTGTGTAAAGTAAAAGCCTCTTTTGGCTCTTCTTATGTTCCCTATTAGCCAAATTTGATTCATTTCCCTTATTTCAATGTTATGTACCCATATCTCTTTGGGGTTGATAAGAAGATGTATGAAAGACAATATAATGTTGCTCTTGTAAAGTTGCTTCATATATCTTTGAAGTCAGTATGTAATAAACATGCAGATTACACCCGTTAATCAAAAGCTCTTAGCGTTTACCATCTCTGAGTTATGTTACATTTTTTTGTCCGCATAGTAATTTACAAAAGGGAGTAACCCTGGGCAAAAAAAAAAAAAACGGAACCGAACCGAAACCTCAAATACCCGAATGGTTGTTATATTTCTATATCTGAAATAACCGAACCGGAATCGGAATCGAACAGGTACCCGAATATCCGAAAAACAAGTATCAAACTTTTTGATATAAAGTAAAATGTAATCAAACCCACTCAAACTTTGGTTGGACATGAAAAGTGAGAACACCAAATTATCTTTTATGTATTCTTTTTTATATTATAAATATATATGTTATTTCTATATTAATATACAGTAAATACTTATAAAATTAACATTTTAGTAACTTGAACTCTCGTTGGATTGACGAATATATAAGGGTAAAATCACTAAACCACTTAGATTAACACTTACATATTAATCACTAACATGTTAATCTAAGTGGTTTAGTGATTTCACACTTACATATTCGTCAATCCAACCAGAGTTCAAATATATATATATATATTTGATTCACATATTAAATGTGTACCAGAATCGAACCGAAATCTTATAAGTACCTATTGGATATAAAAATGATTTATCTATACACCTGGAACCGAATTCTTCCCCAGAACCGAACCGAATGCTCATGGCTAATAGGGAGTATGTAATTATGTATTAGCTTAGAGAACATATATTCAGACCAAACCTATATTCAGACAAACCTTGTCTTTTTTTTCTTCTGTTGTGTTGTTGATGGGTTCACACGTGTGCTTGAATAAACGTTGAAACTACTTTGATGCTAATTGTGTGTTTGCAGTTAGATCGGACTGGGACAACAGTTGTAGTCTCTCTCCTAATGTTTCGGTGCCTGCTTTCATTTTTAGCTGTACATTTCTCTATTCACACGTCCAGATTTATTCGCCTTTTCACTCATTAACCTCATAACAAAAAACAATTAACAGAAGAAAGAAACTAAATTTGCCATTTTTGGTTAACTGCCACACCTCCCATTTCCAAATTTGTTTGTTTCTTTCTTTTCATGACCTATCTAGCTTCCTCTCCTTTGGTTTTCCTGTGTTTCCTTCATCCCCAAGGAAACCCGGAACCAGCGCTGGGTTTCTCTTTGGATCATCTCTTTTGCTTTCCCGCAGATTCTTGATCTCTAAAAGCTCAAAATGGCACCCACTCTGCATCCGATAATACTTTGTATTGCATGTTTAGGATTCTTCACGTCCCATGTTCTTGCAAAAACAGATAGCCAAGATGGTAAGTGTCTTATTCAATCTATCAAACCTTTTCTGTTATTTCAGAGAGGTCATTTTTATTTAAGAAAAAAAAGGGGTTATTAAATGGTTATGTAACAAAACATCTTATGTGTTGATCATAATTCATAAATGGTTATATGGATCTTTGTAGTTTCGGCTCTTAATGACGCTTATAAGAGCATGAACTCTCCTTCAAAACTCAATGGCTGGTCTTCGAGTGGAGGTGATCCTTGTGGTGACTCATGGGATGGCATTACTTGCAAGGGCTCTTCTGTTACTGAAATGTTTGTTACTTCCTCTCTCCCTCATCTGATCATATGGTTCTCTCTCTATACCGATTCTTGATTTGTTTCTCCTTCTGTTCTTTGCAGAAAGGTGTCAGGACGTGGACTCAGTGGATCTTTAGGTTACCAGCTTGCAAACTTGAAATCACTCACTTACCTGTAAGAACTCTCAACATCTTGATTCTTGATCATCATGTTTAGGTTGGTATTTAAACTACACGTTATGTTTTTGTCATTATAAAAACAGTGATGTAAGCAAGAACAATCTTAACGGAAACTTACCTTACCAGCTTCCTGAGAATCTTGTTTATCTGTAAGTAATAGAACCTTTTTTCAAGTTCTTTTGATGTTCACTGCACAATGTGTTAGAGGCTGTATGTGAAATTTTCTTCAAATGCAGAGATGGCTCTGAGAATGACTTCAACGGTAATGTGCCATACTCTGTGTCTCTCATGAACGACCTCACTTACCTGTAAGCCATAGACACTTACTTGAGTTCATTTCCCCAAAGTATATCACCATTTGCTTAATACACGTTCTTGTTTTTTTATTGCTCAGAAACTTTGGTCGTAACAACCTCAATGGTGAACTTAGTGACATGTTTCAAAAGCTTCCAAAACTTGAAACAATGTGAGTCACATACACACACACACACACACACACATTCTAACTGTGAAGAGAATTCATTAACTTAACCAATTCTATGTTTCTGCAGTGATCTGTCTTCTAATCAACTCACAGGAAAGCTACCACAGAGTTTTGCTAACCTAACAGGACTTAAAACAATGTAAGACTAGAAGAAGACACTTGAAAGTAGTTTCTTGTATTGTTGTTACTCACCATTTACTCTCTTTAACAGTCATTTGCAAGACAATCAATTTAAAGGCTCTATAAATTCACTCAGGGACCTTCCTCAAATCGATGATGTGTAAGTATTAATAACACAAGTTCCTATCCTTTTCCTTCATTAATCTAATTCTTATGAATCTTGAACAATGACAGAAACGTTGCAAACAATCAGTTTACTGGTTGGATCCCAAACGAGCTGAAGAACATTGGAAACCTTGAGTATGTTTTTCATCTCTCATTCTCTATTTGAACACAATCAAAAGATATTAAGTTTGTTTTCTTTACACTTCGTGTTCAGGACTGGAGGAAACCGTTGGTCAAGCAGTAGACCTCCCTCACCACCTCCAGGGACTCGCCGCGTAGACAGAAACTCAGGAGGCGTTGGATTAAGCAACAAGGCTCTAACCACAGGTCTTATAGTAGCAGCATCCACTATAGGTGGACTCATTTTCACAGCAGGAGTGATTGCATTATTCGCTAGAAGAAAGAACTTTCATCACTCTTCTCACTTTTTCGACGAAGAGAAAGGAGGAACCAACAGAAGCAAACCGCTCTTCACACCACAGCCCTCTCAGGTGCTTCAGTACGACTCTATGGATGACTTCAAAGGCCAAAAGACAGTAGATTCCAATGCTTCAACTGAGACAAAACCTTCTTCTGTTAGAAGAACATCATCAGTCAGTTTCAAGAACTCTCCCACTTTTCATCTCATACCTTCTTCAACACCAGTGGCTGCAACCTCTGGTCGTTTCTCTAGCCTTGAAGACTCTCCTGACACGCGCGGTGTCAAAGCGTTTACGCTTGTGGAGCTGCAGAACTCTGCTTCTGGCTTCTCCCCTAATCGCCTTATTGGTGAAGGAACTCTTGGACGTGTGTATAAAGCTAAATATGAAGATGGAAGGGTTTGTTTTTTTTCTCTCTCTCGTTTTCCTCTTGTTCTTGTTCTTCATCATCTTATTCAGACATTTGTTTTGAAACAGAAGTATGCAGTGAAAGAGATTGATTCTTCACTGTTAGGGAAAAGGAATGTGGAAGATTTTTCACACATAGTGTCCAACATCTCCAGCATTCACCACCCTAACATGGCTGAGCTTGTTGGTTATTGTTCAGAACAAGGAAGGAACATGCTTGTTTATGAGTATTTCACTAGTGGGTCACTTAACAGGTTCCTTCACCAGACCGATGATTTCAGCAGACCGTTAACTTGGAACACAAGAATCCGAATCGCTCTCGGAACTGCTCAAGCTATAGAGTAATTATTCTAACCATTTCTTTGACAACAATCATCTAAACAAATTAACCAGCTGAGTAAAACTTTGTTTTGTTAGGTACCTTCATGAAGTGTGTTCGCCTCCATTAGTTCACAAGAACATCAAGTCATCAAACATTTTACTTGACAGTGAGCTAACTCCTCACCTCTCAGACTATGGCTTGGCAAACTTTCACCATGTGAGCTTCTTTGTAAACATTAATTCTAAGATATACATAGTTGTTTCCAGTCTAATGTCTTCTTTCTTGAAATTTTCAGCGCACAAGTCAGAACCTTGGAGTTGGATACAATGCTCCAGAATGCACAGATCCTTCAGCTTACACATTAAAGAGTGATGTCTACAGCTTTGGTGTGGTGATGCTGGAGCTGCTAACCGGTCGAAGGCCTTATGACAGGTTCAGTTATTAAACATTTTTTTAGAATATAGTCTCTGATGTAATGGATACAATGACTCAAGAATCTGAAAATATTATTGTTTTCCTCTAATCTTCAGTGAAAGGCCCAAAGCAGAACAGTCACTAGTTCGTTGGGCAAAGCCGCAGCTTAAAGAGATGGACACTCTGGAGGAGATGGTTGATCCGTCCTTGTGTGGACTCTATGTTCCAGAATCTGTCTCGGCATTTGCGGATATAGTTTCCATCTGCGTAATGGTATAGTCAATGACGATTCTCTTATGTGTATATATGTTTTTGAGACTGGATTGTTATTGTTATTGTTTCTTTTTGCAGTCGGAGCCTGGACTTAGGCCACCAGTGTCAAACGTGGTGGAGGCGTTGAAGAGGCTAGTATAGTCTAGTGCCTCAAGTTGTGTATGTCACGGATAAGAAGAAGAAGAATAACTGTTTGGGAGAATGAGGCTAAAACCTAAGAAACTTCTGATCAAACTTGAGCTCAAGAAGCTATTGGATTTAGGTTTGTATAGAGTGAAAGGTGGTATAAAAATGGTGGAGGAAAAGATAGAGACAGAGATTGTATTATTCAGTTTTATGTTTTGTTTTGTTTCAGGTCATGATTGTCTAACATTTAGGTTAATCTTTTATACATTTGAGGAGAAGTAAAAGAAAAAACGAAAAAAAAACTCGTAGTCTCATAGAAGTAGAACAATAACATTTAAAACTGATCACCTAACGTTTGATTTGTGCCAATATAAACAGTATAACTGTATCTACAACACTTCTATTTGCATCATCAACTTCAGAATGTAACTGGATCGGTCCAATCTATCAGCACAAACTCAAATGATACAATTACTTATAATGATAACAGTTTCACAGCTCTTTCTTATGTGTTCAACTGCATAGTTTCCTGTTTTTCCATATAGTGATAACAGATTCACACAAAATAAACTTAGCGAAAGTATAAACAAGGGATATCAAATTGATTACAAGTGAAACAAGAGACCACAAGTAAAGTTCATCATAGTTGCATACACGGATACAACAAAAGAACACACGTTCAAGACTGACTTATGACACATTCATCAATCAGTGGCAGCAAGAACCTTCACATGATCAAACCACTCATATTTTCTCCTGTTTTGTTTGTGGGTTCTATCTGATTATTACATTCAAGCAAAGAAGAAAGCTTGTTGTATTTGTGAGTTGACTTCTTATTTTAGGTTAAAGAGCTCTGACATCTCTAATGTCCGTCCGTAGTTGTTCCTCTTTCCTTTTCAAAAGAAGAATTGAAAAAAAAAATGCAGCATATTGAAGAAAAAAAAAGAAAAAAAAAGAAAAAAAAGGAACTGTTGACCCAATGTCAATGTTGTTTGTTGCTGTTATCAGCCACTACATGTTCATCATCTGAGACGGCATCCTCGGTTTTTTCTTGGTACGACGAATTCCCATCATCCTCTTCACTGCTCCATTTCCTCACAAACTTAGGAACCATGCTTCTTACATCTTTTGCCTCCGACACTTGATCCATGTCGTTGACTCTTTCAAACCTGACAGCACTCACTTTTCTTGCATTCCCTGCTAGTATCTGTACAAAGACTTTTTTTTATCAGTACGAAACAACTAAGATGCTTTTCCTGAACCACAAGGATTATGAGACCACTCAGTACCTCAACTCTATAGATTTGGTGCTTTTCCTTCTGCTCCTGCTTCTCCTGTTTGTTACCTTCCTCTTCTTCACCATCCTCTTCCCAATTTTCCTTCTCAAGAACAACCTTTACACTTTCTCCCGTTTTTGGGATATAACCAAAGGCCTCACACACAAAGCCTGAGACCGTCTCATACTGAATCCCCTGCTTCCCACAAAAATAAACAAACATTGTGAGTCTATAATACTTTCCAAAGCTTATGTTAAGTAGCCTTGAGGAATGCTCTTGAAGACGCACTGAAAAGGTATAAAAGCCACTGCTATAAAAAACTACATTACCTCTGGCATCTTTATATTCAGTTCTTCGGATAGCTGATCAATTGATGTATTAGCATCAACATCATAGACTCCCTCATCTCTCATCACAATATACCCTGTCTTCTTCTGAATCTCCTCCTATTATGTAATGGAACGAGAGTCTTACTAATGGCAAATAAGTTATGTAGGATAGGTTTAGCATATCAGCAGCTCAAGAACTATTTGTAAAAGAGTTGATACAAAGGACGCTTACTTTAGAATCATTTTCATCAAATATTTCACCAACAATCTCTTCCACCACATCTTCAAGAGTTACTATCTGCAGAAACAAATTAGATAGGAGGAAAGAGAGATTAGCAAGCTGTGAAAAAGAGAGTAGAGAAGCATAAAAGGAGAGTAGCACATACACCAATGGTTCCACCATATTCGTTAAGGACTACTGCCATGTGAACCTTTCTTATGCGAAATTCTCTAAGAAGATTCCATACTGACATTGAATCTGCAATATATAACATATATCTATCATTTGATTCCTTCCCTGAGAAGTAGGTATCAAAATTAAAAGCAAATACATAGATGATTACCGGGGACAAAGTAGGCAGGTTTATGTGCCATGTCTCCCACAGAAGTACTCTCTAGCAGATCACCCTTCAAGAATCAAATAAGATATATTTCATTCTACACCACAAATACGTTAAGAGAAACTAAGAGATACCACTGGAAGCAAGAGACAGAAAAGAAAACATTCAAAACCTTCTGAACATAATCTAGAAGATCCATAGCATATGCGATTCCCACTATGTTATCTATACGCTGCTCAAAAACAGGCACCCTGAGAAGAAAAGCATTTGAGCATGATCATTTATCCCTTGAGGTAGGAAAAGGAAAAGGATTGAGAAAGAAGGCTTTTGAAATTTTGTGTTACCTCGAGTACTGATGGGTCACCCACATGCTATGGAAATCAACTAGACTGCCGCTGGCGTCAATAGCAACTACATCAATAAGAGGAGTCATCACCTCTCGAACATGTGTATCTTTTATCTCCAGCACATTTTCAATCATATCCTGCAAAGCAATCATTATTATAAATGTAGATATTGTACAGATTTTTTAAACGAAAAGCTAAGGTATTACCTGCTCCTCTTCTTCAATGGCGCCACTTAACTCTGCACCCCTTAGCATCAGTTTCAACTCATCTTCAGTAACATATGGCTCACTGACACACACACACAAAGAAACAAGAGAATTACAACTTGGATCCACTCACTTTCAACAAGGAGAAAAGCTGATGCATACCTCCGTCCTTTTAAACCAAGAAGTTTCAGTATTCCCATTGACAGATACGTGACAATTCTTCCCACAGGATATAATACTAAGGAAAGCCACGCCACTGGCCTGACCTAGATGCACAGTGAGACAACATACGTCATGTATGCACGTAAGTTTGTTAAAGTAATAAACCAATGCCAGTTGACTCAAGCTTACCACAATCCTTGCAACTTCTTGAGCATTGTGTACAGCAACACTTTTTGGAGTAATCTCAGTTAGAAGCAATATAGCCACCTATATAGTCACGCAAGCATAACAACTTAGGAAGCGATTTAAAAGTTAACAGATATGGCAAAGTATTGAAATAGTTATACGTACCGTCATCAGTCCAGTGGCTGCACTAACACCAGCTTCCCCAAATATAGCCGTTGCTGCTTCAGTGACCAGGGCAGTTGCCGCAATATTCACAACACTAAAAATCAACCAACCACAAGACCTAAGATAAGAGACATGATTTTCAAGCAATCTTATTAAACAAACAAATTGCATCTAGGAGAAAAGACGTTTACGTTGTTCCAATTAGAATAGTCGTCAGGAATCTGGTAACATCGCTACGGAGCATTCTGAATACACCATTCTCTGGCTCTTTCTCAGCCAGCTCACGCACCTTAGATGAACCGCACATCAAAACAGAAATATTTTAAAAACCAATCAGATCAGTGAACAAGAACACTAGAACCCAGACAGGAGACATGAGGTGACACAATGCTCTCTCAATAAACAACCACGGATAACATCTCAAAGAATCTCAAATCTAATATCCATGGAAGTTTTCTAACTTAAAACAACATATTTTTGCCAATAAATCTTGCTGTTCCACAATCCAATTTATCTTCCAGCAAAAAGAATATAAATATTCAAAACAACTCAATGCTATTGTTCTAAAAATCGGTCTAGGCGGCAAATCGGGTATAAGCGAAACAATTTTTTTCTAAACTGATTTGTAATAAAATGGTCTTGGCGTTCAAAAAAGTCGGTCTAGGCTAGGCTCCCGCCTCAACAATAATCTTCTAATAAAATGCCTAACCAGCCGCCTAGCTATTTCCTGAACATTGCTACAATTTTTCCAGCATTGGTGCTACTAAAATAGTAAAATCACACGAAAAGAACTCACAATCAGAACTGGGAGGACATGATATTACCTTCCAGGGCCACAGAGTGGTGATGGACGTCTCTGCCATAGAGAAGAACGCTGAGAGGCCGAACAGTGCAGCCAATATAAGACCTTGCTCTCTAAGAACCTTAAGAACCTGGTAAATTTTCGGCAAAGCATTCTTGAACAAGACTAGGCTCTGACCAAACACCTCATACCCTGCTTCCACCACACCGCTCGATGCCAACACCTTTTTACATCCATACAAGTAAACTCCACACACCACAGCTCCTATAACAATCCCACGTTTCAGCAAAACCTTAATCCACTCCAGCTCAGAATCGGGACTTCGTTGACTACCACCGTCGTGACATTGACTCGAGCTAAACAGCATAAAGCGACTTCTGTAGCTGCTGCTAAGTTCACAGCTTCGTCGGAATCTAAAACTCAAAGTGGAGTTTTTAGACGACATCACAGGGCAGTGCAGCTCAGCAGCTCTCGTGAGAAGTCTACCAGAAAGGTTTGGTTTTTGACCATATCTCTTCAAGTTTGAGGCTTTTGTGCTGACAACAGACCGACCCAGAACCGATAACTCAAGTGCCATACCCGTCATAGAGAATCTGATACTAGAAATAAAAAAAAAAACTAAAAGACAAAGCAGAGACAGCAATAAGCCTTTAACGTGTGGGAAGAGACAAAGTAAGAAGACAAGATGAGACGGCTCCTCCTTATGCTCAAGTCAATTCTCTAATTGCTCGGAAGCGTGTCGAGTTGATTCACCACAAGGATAGTTAAAACCAAATGATGAGTTTGAAACTGTGAGCTAAGGCTCATAACTGGAAAGAGGAAACCCCTCCGGCAGCGCAAGGCCGAGATTGTGATGTTGCGGAGACCAAAAAGAAAGGCTGCGCCTTTCCTCCGACACATTGTTTTTTCAGACCATGAGCAAGTGGTAAAAATGGTTAAATGACACTAATAGCCCTATCTTCTCCCACCAACCACTAGTCAACGTCTTTGTAAAGAGGTTTTTTTTTATATTATATCAGAAAGACGCAAACATCAATTTGTTTCATTACAAACTTTTAAGTTAAATTTTGGGAAGAAACATGACAAACATAATCGTTTGTGTCTGATTTTTGTTTTTTGTTTTGTTCTAGCTTCTTCTTCTGAATCTGGAGTCAGAAGTCGCTGTGTACTCTGCCACAAGCTTTGAGAATGAAGATGACTTGTCTTCAAGCAATTTCGCTGGTGAATCATGTTCTTTAATAAGCCCTGCACTTATGATAACAGAGTAAATGTTAATACAAATCTTCATACAAAAACAAATAAGCGTCGTATAAGTGTATTATGATCATATGAAGTTTTAGGACCTTGGTCTAGGAGCAGAACCATATCGCTGTCTATAACTGATGATATTCTGTGCGCAATTGTAATCACTGTACAATCCGAAAAGTGTTGCCTCAGGGTCTCCTGGATCAGATTATCAGTGGCAGTATCTACGGAAGCAGTGGCTTCATCAAGAACCAATACTTTGCTTCTCTTGAGCAAGACTCTTCCCAGGCACACCAGTTGTCTCTGACCAACACTCCAGTTCTGCCCATTCTCGCTAACTGATATGTAAAGAAGAGATTCCTTTCATTAGATAATGTGCTTAAGAGATTCAATTCGACGACAGTAGTTTTGTTAATACTAACCAGGAGAATCTAGCTTTAGTTCTTTCTTCCTCACTTCATCCCCAAGTTGACACTTGTCAAGAGCCTAGAAAAGGTAAGAAAAAAGTGTGAGAAGCTTCCTTTTGCTATCAGCAAGAACACCAAAAGGAAAGAAGAGTCTCTACTCACCTCCCAGATTTGGTCATCAGTGTGTTCCTCAAGAGGGTCCAAGTTACTACGAACCGTGCCTTCAAACATAGTTGGATCTTGAGGTATAATACTTAGTCTGGAACGCAAATCATGCAACCCAATGGTCAAGATATTCACTCCATCGATTCTGATCTCTCCTGCCGTTGGTTCCACAATCCTGAAAAGCGTTTGAATCAAAGTGGATTTGCCACATCCCGTTCTTCCAACAATCCCCGTTTTCAAACCTCCTGGAAACGTGCACGTCAATCCACGCAACACCATAGGCAAATGCGCCCCATATCTCACCTGTAGATTACAAATAGTAATCTCTCCACAAGAAGGCCATGATTTTTCAGGCCGAGTTGATTCAATCACAAGAGGCGGTTCACTGGGGATGTCTATGTACTGAAGCATTCTCTCCACAGATATCATTTTGTTCTCAAGGTCGCAGAGCGTCCATATCAGCGTGGCTTGCAGACTATTCAGATTGAGTGCATACGTAACGGCTAATCCTGCAAAGCCTTTTAACAACCAGAACACAGAGAAAGACAGAGGAAGATTTAGTTGTGAATGGATACAAAGTAGGCATAGGTATATTTATTCGCAAACAAAGAACCGAACCAAAAAATGAGGCTCGATTCGGGTTTGGATCCTATCAATTATCCGAACTGATCTCATCTCTAGAACTAAAAACCAAAACCGAACCGGAACTGAGAACCAAATGGATACCCAATCATAATATATTTTTATCCAAAATATTTAAAATCATCCGAATTATCCAAGTTTTTATCTAAAAATCTAAAAAATATAGGATAATCAATCCGAATAAATTCGAATTTTCTGACTTTTTCATCAAAATTAACCAAAAAAACGGAACCGAACTGGAACCGAATACTTCAAATATTAGCTGGTTCTCAACTTTGTTATCCGAACCAAAAATAGAAATAAGTAAATCGAACTGAATTTTCTAAATATCCGAATAGACTCTAAACCTCTAGAAACAAAGAACCAAAAGAATCAAACCGGAACCGAACCAAATGCCTAGGGCTAATACAAAGAAAAAACTGATAAGAGGGAGGTAACTTTACTTGGATTGATGACTCCTTCAGGGATAGAAACTAAGATAACAAGCGAAAGCGCAAACGCAGCAGTAGATAATAGATCAAGGCGGAAGCAGAGCCACTCCATTGCGGAAATGGCGTGGAACCTTAGCCGAGAATAACAATCGTTGAGCCTCATGATGTCACTGCGGAATCTCGGTTCCTGATCAAAGCTCCTGATGGTTGTTATCCCTGAAAGAGTTTCTGAAAAATGCTGTACCAAAGGTGACCTGCTTATTCCAGATAGTCTTGCGAGTTCTCGAGCTGCAGATATGTAATATTGCTGCATACATATGTTTAATTAAATATCAAAGATCTACGTGATGAAGCTAAGGTTTGATCTAAGTTTGTGAGTGTTATGAAGAAGAATACCCGATACCAGGTGCATGCAGCGATGACAGGGATGAAGACAATAAGGACCTGCCAAGCAACCTGTCCCATCACTCCGATAATTCCCAAAATGTTTATAGCGGTAACAAGAAGATTCGAAAATTGACTTGGTAATCTCAAATCCACGGCACTTTGGTCTGTTGAAGCCTAAGAAGTGTGAAACCACAGTGATCAGAAAAGGAGTTTGTATCAGTAAGTAATAGATGATAGTTCTTACTCTATTCAGTATTCTCCCGATTGGGGTTGCATCAAAGAAGGACATGGAGGCACGGAAAACGCGGAGATGCATCTGGTTAAAGAGTTCAGTAGCTATCTTGAAACCAGTCATCGCAGCCAGCATTGCTCTGACAAGTATGCACACGGAGCTCGCAGTGGCTAGAACTACATAGACTATAATCAACGTAGAGCCGCTCACCGGAGGTTTCACATCCTTAGAAACAGGAGTCACCCAGGCCATCCAGTAGTTGCTACCGATGTTCAGAATCTGAAAGAGAGACTGTACGACCAATATAACAGGCACAAGTGCTCCTCCGTAAGCCAGTGACATGTACTTTTGGTATACACTGAACCCAACTTCGCCTTTCTCCCTCTCTTCTTCTTGAACTAGCTGTCCTTTCGGAGTAGCCCCCAAATGTTCCTCTTGTTTGTTGTCTTCATCGTCGGACACTTTGTTTTCTCTGCTTGTAGTTGATTGTGATGTAGCAGATCCTTTCTCAAATGAATCAACTGCTGCTAAGGCATCAGTGTGTGCTCCTACAAGTTCCATAAAATCTGTTCCTGAGTCGAGAATCTCGTTGTACTTTCCTGCTTGCGTGATCGTCCCATCTTTCATTACCTACCAAAACGATTTATATCCAATATCATAAATATGTCATTTAATAATGTAAAGATGGTAAAAGCAAACAAGTCCCAAACCAGTATAAGATCAGCTTCAGGTAGGAATTCAAGTTGATGAGTAACGTATATGACTGTCTTGTTTCTCAGAATCCCCAGCAAGACTTCCTGTTACAGAGAAAGATATGCATGAGAGATGTGTAGTACAACATGGTAAGAGGTTATGATGATTAATACAACATGGTAAGAGGTTATGATCATGGTTCTAATTAAAGATTGGTTTAAATCAAATCGGTTTAAACTATAAAATTATTTTCTTAAAATCTGATTTATGCGATTCAAATCGGTTTAAACTATTCTAAATCGGATTAAATCTATCTAAATTAGTCTCAATTTGTTAAATTAAACAAAAATTTTAGTACAAACCTACAAATTTGTACAAATCAATCATTCGTTAAAGCCTAGGCCCGGCATATACCCCGACTAGTTGCTAGTTATGTACTAAGCGCCTAGTTACCACCTAAGTATTTGTTGAACATTGGTTATGATCAAGTCAAGATAACCAGAAAGAAAAGGAAACATTATTACCCTGAAGAGATGTGAACCAGTATGAGCATCTACTGCACTAAAAGGGTCATCAAACAGATAGATATCTGCATTCTGGTACAAAGCACGTGCAATCTGTATCCGCTGCTTCTGTCCACCACTTAGATTGATACCTCTTTCTCCAATCACCGTCTGATCACGGAACGGAAGCACCTCCAAGTCTTTATTCAAAGAACACGCTTCAAGCACCCTCTCGTACCATTCCCTCTGCATCGGCTTACCAAACAGAATGTTCTCTTCCACCTTCCCACTCTGGATCCAAGGCGACTGTGCAATGTACGCCTTACTCCCACAGACCTTGAGATCTCCAGATATTTTGGGGACTTCACCGAGTATGGACGAGAGCAAACTCGTTTTCCCTGAGCCAACGGTGCCACATATAGCAACGTTCATCCCACGAGGGATCTTGAAAGTTATGTCTCTCAGCATTGGGATGGGAGAAGACTCATCCCAAGAGAAAGCACCGTCACTGACTTCCACATCCATCTTTGAACTTCCACTAGAGAGTCTCTCCACAACGTCTTGCTGCAAATCATTAAGACAAAGAAAAGCTGCGATCCTGTCGAGGGACACCTTTGTCTGAACAATCATCGATATCGTGTCGGGGAGTTTGTAGATTGGAGTTTGTAGAATGCGGAAAGTTGCGAGAGCTGCTAGTATCTTTCCCGATTCAAGAGGGATCTTGAGAAGCATACAAGCGCCAAAAGCTGTTGCTGACACCAAAGAAGGTGCAGCCCAGAGAACAGAGCTGATACCCGCAGAGTTATACACGAACTTCTTAAGCCAGGTTGCTTCGATGCGTCTAAGGTCGAGAATCTTGGAAAGAAACTTCATCTCCCATCCTTGAAGTTTAAGTATCCTCATGTTCAGCAACACCTCTGATGTTTTCTTCATCCTCTCGTCTTTAGACTCCATTAAGTTTCCTTGAAACTTCTCTTCCAGCTTGGCTAAAGGAATGTTCCCAAGCATTACTAAAAACGTTGCAGCGAAAGCTACGATTGATCCTAGCCCAAGGCTTCTGTACAAGATCAGTAAAGCTAAGTTGATTTGTAAAACAAGTATCCATGGATCATGCATGTACCAACTAAAAGCACTGATCCTCTCTGCATCAACCGTCATGAGGTTTATGATCTCGCCGCTGGTGTGTCCTTGATTCGAGTGACAAGGAAGTGTCAAGCCCTTTTCGTAGATCATCGAAACCAGGACCGATCTCATTCCGATCCCGCCCTTCTGCAGCCTGAAGTACCAGTTCCTCCGCGCTTGGCACTCCACAAGCTTAGCTACAAAGAAGGTTGTGACTAAAACAAACCCTTCGTTTGAGTATTGCCTCTTACCGTTCAGGTACTGGACGAAAGTTTCCATGAGGTACGGCGCGACGTAGCAAGAGATCGTGTAGACGAAAGCAAAGAGAGTCGAGAAGATAATATCTCGCCGGGCTGAAAAGAAGAGCGCCTTGATGAGCTTGAACGTGGTGATGCTTCTTCTTTCGCCATCGTCCCAATCAAGCTTACTCCTGAATATCGAAAACAGTTTCTCAGCTCTGTCACTGCCGTCTACTTGAGGAACATCCTCGCTGTCTATGATTTTCTCGTTTCCCAAGGCGATCAGAGACCCCATCCAGGAGAAACTCATGTGGCTTAGAAACCCAGCGTTAGAGAAAGGTGTAACAACCTCCTCATCAACCTCTTCGGCTCCTCCATTCAAGAGGGGCTCTTCGAGTAGGTTGATCCTTTCACCTTCTCCTTGCTTCTTCTGCAAACATGAATAGCAGAGAAACAGCCCCACGGTAACTGCCACTGCATGATATATTAAGAGGTGAAGAGACTCCAGTTCTTGCTTCTTGTATAGGACAATGTCTACCCAAAGACTGCAGCAAGAAACCATGAAATAGATAACCCACCAGACTCTAAGCAGAAAAGGAACCTTTTGACCATTTCTATACAGGTAGAAAGAGATGGCACCCCAAGAAAGGGCTGCAAACAGAAGATCTACAAGATTCATCAGTTTGCTGCGGTCCCAACCATTTGCATGCAGGTGGAAGCAACTTGACAGCAACAACACAGAACTCAAGGCAGAGAAAGCGACACAACATACAAGGACCAGTTTATTATACGTTAAAGACTTTTTCTTAAACCTCTCATGCGTGACACCATCGTTACTTTCACAAGCCACCCCTTTTTGGTAAACCCAGGATCCAAACATACCCAACAACAAAAGCAAATAAGAGAAAATGGAGAACATTGGAAAGTAGATGGATTCAAGGAGGAGAAAGTCGACAGTATTGTCCATCGTGTAACTCTGTTTCATTAGGGAACAGAGACGAGAAAATGTTTAAGTCTCACACGATGAACAACATACATATAGACAACTGCGTCAATAAAAATATTATGACGAAGACAAATTCATTACAGTCAATATTAAATTATAATTCTTGACGCCGCAAGAGGCAAGCCCTTTTTAAAATGCTTAAACTCTCCTTCCCAGAAACTCTTGTGTATTTTCCATGAACAAAAGCACACAACTTCTTAAACTACTCAGAAAAAAAAAACAAGAAGACCAAGACCTCTGTTTCCATGGATATATATATAGCGATTCCTACCTAAAACCCACTATAAAGCAGGAGGACATGTCGCTATAGTTGCGTACCACATACGCTAAAACAAGTGACAACAGAAAATAAATGACACTTACAGAGTAATATCTACGTTCATATTGATTGTAGCAAGCATTCCTAGTTCTTGAGTGGTCTTGTCATCATCTCCTAAACAACGGTAGCAAGCAAGATACTCAAAAGAGGCTGATAATTAAATGATAAACTTTCAGTTTATTCCCAACAAACATACATACTAAACATAGTCTCTGCTAATCAGAAACGAACCACAGGAAACTCAAACTACACATCGTTTAAGAGTTTCCGAGTTTAGTTTCAAAACCCATCTTAAATCAGACAAATATCTAACAAAGACGAATGATCTGATTATGGAAACCAGCTTCAATAACAGGAGAAGCAATAAAACAACAAAAGACAAAAGACTTTAAATAACATAATCCGACCACTCGGATATATGCGATGTTTGGTCCATAGTCAGACCAGGATCCTTGTCATGCTTCTTCGGATTATCTTTCCCACCAAGCAACCTCGCCGGATTCCCCACAGCCGTCGTCCTCGGCGGCACGTCCTTCAAAACCACCGAGCCAGCACCGATCTTCGCCCCTTCACCAATCGTGATGTTCCCCAAGATACACGTCCCAGCTCCGATCAACACCCCATCGCCGATCTTCGGATGCCTATCCCCACACTGCTTCCCCGTCCCTCCGAGCGTCACGTTGTGAAGAATCGAAACATTGTTCCCCACCACCGCCGTCTCCCCGATCACAATCGCCGTCGCGTGGTCGAGCAGAATCCCCGTCCCGATCTTGGCCCCGGGGTGGAAATCGACGGCGAAGGCTTCGGAGACTCTGTTCTGAATCAACAAAGCAAGAACCTTTCGGTTTTGGGTCCAAAGCTCGTGGGCTATTCGATGGGCCTGGCAGGCTAAAAAGCCTTTGAAGTGGAGGAAGCAGTGGACGTAGCTGATGCACGCGGGATCTCTCTCTTTAACAGCTAAGAGGTCTTGCTTAACGGACTCGACGATCTCAGGGTGCTGTTCGAGGACGCCGTTGAAGAGATCGAAGAGCGTGTTGCTCGGGAGGTTCAGGTTGCTGAGCTTGACGGAGAGCGTGTTGGCTAAGGCGGCTTCGAGAGATCGTTGCGAGACGATCGAGGCCTGGTAGTAGCCGGAGACGATTGGCTCTCTCTCGATGTCGGATCTGGCCTCTTGTCGGATCTTGGCCCATACGTCGTCGTTTGGGAGGTCTTCGACGAGAGGACGGGTGTGGATGGTTTTCGTCTGGGTTGTTGGATGATAACCGGAGGGGCGGTAGTAATTGGAGTAACGGAAACCGGATTCGTCGTCGTGGGACCGGTTCGAGTCGCGTGAGATCTGTGGTTTACCGGTTCGGCACGTGTCGATGCACGCGGCCATTGGAGGAGGAGATTGTTGGTTGTGTTTGTTGGTTGAAGAGGAGGATTTGGATTTGGATTTGGATTTGGAGGAGATGAAGGAAGGGAGGAAAGAGGAGGGAGAGTAGAGGACGTGGTTGTGTGGAGAAGATGAACGGAGCATATATAGGGAGGATGTGAAGTGGCGGCGACTTGTGACCGGGAACATTGGAAATTTTCTCGGCTACACAAAAGAAAAAAAATTGAGTTTTTTTTTTTTTTGTTTAATATCTAAACACGAAAACGGGAGGATGTCAGCAATTTATATTTTTGGAGTTTCTCTCTATCTCCCTCGTCTCCACTACAAAAGGAAAACTAAAACCAGTGGTAGTTAAGCTATTTTTACTGTTCACTGGGACTGGGGACTGGGGACTGGGGACTGCCACTGGGGTGGCATTCTTACTTTTCTTGTTCCAAATTTCAAGTGGTAACAGGATATTAAAAAAAAAATTGAGCAAAACAGGATGCAGATTTGGTAATAAGTTATTGCTACAGAGCTATATATCACCTCAAAGTAATGATAATCTTTTTTTATTAAAAAACACTAGATTTTTGTAAAAAAAGACAACTGCAAGTGATAAATGTTTTCCCTTCCAGACGATAATTTTCATATATTTGGCAGAATCTTAGATTTTTTATTTCAAAATACATTTGTAGTATATATCCAATTCCAGTTACTGTTTTTGTGTGTTTGTGTGGTTATTATTGGAAAGGTAAAATATTATTTTAATTTTGAAAGTTTGTGTGATTTTTTTTTTCATTTTTTCCAGTGCAATTCAAAACTCAAGACTAATAACATATTCCCTCTCATATTTTTAAGTAATTTTAATTTTATCAAAAACTGTGTAATTAATCAAATTTAATAGTTCTATTTTGTAACTGATTGAATATTTTTTAATTTATAATTTTAATAATATTTTTTAGATAAAAAATAATTTTTTTAATAAACATGTTTTCTCTAGATCATTTTATATTTAGAAACGGAACGAATATTCCATACCACATGTTTTCCATCGGTTTTGTGGCCAAGATTTTTTATGTGTAATATGTATTTAATCACATGCTCTTTTCTGTGACACCTACTTCTGTTTATCATCAACCTCTTTTTTTTTTTTTTTTGAAAACTATCATCAACCTCTTTTGTTTTTATCTTATTTTATTATAATTTATATAGCAACTTTCAAAAAATAATATGTTTATCATCAACCTCTTTTGTTTTTATCTTATTTTATTATAATTTATATAGCAACTTCAAAAAATAATATTTCAATGAAAAAATATTTGTTTATTTGACTCTAATCCGTAAACGTGAATGAACACTCATAAAAGTACACTGATCTGATGCATATTATCATAATACTTAATTTAATTTAAAAAACTGGAAACTAAATTAAATATGTTTGATATAAGTAAATCTAAATAGAGAAACCCCTACTTTTTAGACGTGTGTATAAAACTATAAATAAAAAGATGAAAGATGGAGACGGGAAGTGACGTATGCAGTGACAAATGACTTCGTTTGTCCATATATCCGTGAAGCCATCGTTTCCTTGAAGGCTACCATTTTCAGGTCACGTCAGCTGAACCATACTCTCATTCATTTCTCTCTCTAATCAAATGAGATTATATTATTAGCAAATTTACTTAATATTATCCTACTTGACTTCTAAATGACATGCAACTTATACGTTATTTTGGCAACTTTATATGATTAACAATAAGCTACTAGCTAGATTATATCCAAGTGATAGGATGTGAAAATACAACTTCTTCTTAGTTTAGTAATTGCAATCGCAAACAAGTGTTCCAAATGGTGATCAAAGGAATGGGTGGGAATAGCTAATTCCTTAACATTCCTTATAATTTTCACCATTTACAAGGAATATTTATTACTTATGATTCCTTAACATTCCTTAATATTTAAATTTAAAGAATAAAAAACTACAATTATTCCTTGACAAAGTAGAAGAAAAATAAATTTTCCTTTTATTTTATTTTATTTTATTTTTTTTTTCCTATTTTTTTTTATTTTTTTTATGGTTACCAGTTAGACGTTTTTAAGTAAACGCAAAGCTATTAAAGGGAACATCACTGAGGACCCCTCCAGTAGATGTGTGACAATTATGAGTCTCAGAATACTTTGCTAAAACCAAAAGAAAAAATATGAAACTTTTATGTGTGTTTTCTTTGTATTGGGAGTATATGTTGTTTCCTTTCAATTTCAGCCATTGAAAAGATTGTCTCTTCGAGTGTTGAAAACTCAAGACACTGTTTTGTTTGATGCTTCTAAAATAGCCGTTGGTTTTCGATTGGGATTGGTTCTTCTCGGACGATAAAGACTTTTAACAGAACCAAACCAATTATAAGTCGAGGGATCGATACTAACTCGTATAACGGACTACTAGATCGAAATGTTAATTCTTTGGGTATATCATAAATAGATGATAATATGATAGATTGATAGTTCATATTGGTGTGTTATCTATCATTCACATGTATTCAATACCATTTGAGCATTTTGGTATGCTAGCGAATAGCAAAAACAAAACAATGGAGATACCAAATAAAGTGTGGTCAAAATAAACCAAACTATTAACCATATTTTTGATGCAAATATGATTTGACTAGTTAGCAAATGTCCTTCAAACAAACCCAAAATGGCACTACTCTTGAGTATTATTAGCATGTATCTAGCAAAATATAAAATTATTGAAGCAGGTATTGTGTATGAATTCAAAAGTAACAATATTCTGTTGTTCAAAAAAAAAAGTAACAATATTCTTTTACTCGAATATTTTTAAAACAAAAAGAATTAAAAATATCAAGTAAAATAAAAATGGACGGTCCATGTTGGTATATCGTGGGAATATGCCTTGGCGACTATTATAAAAACATGCCCATCATTGTCATCTCCTCCACTTAAATTAATTTTCAATTTTGTCGACCATTATTTTTCTTTTGGTCAAGAGATGATCCTACAATGAAGTAATACTCCCCTCACTAAAGCAAAAAAGTCATTTAATATTATGATTAAAATATATAATCATATAGCTGTACGTATGATATTTTGCAATAACCTCCAAGTTAAATATACAGGTTAGTTGAATATCTATGCATAATGCCAAATTAGCAAGTCATTGTAAACTCCATTAAGTTTGTGGATAAACTTTCAGATTAAGTATAACAACGAAGTTGCTTTCAAGATTCCAACTTCCTTGTTTTTTCTAAAAACTAAACTTGTATATATTTTTCTCATTTATCTTATACAATAAAACAGACTTGCCTCTCTCCTCATTAAGCCACATCAGCATCAAGCATAGGGCAATTGTTTACACGTGGCATGCCCAAACTTAAGCTTACTATCCTCTATCGTCTTCTGGGTTTCTGGCCAACTCTTCCTCTACCCACCTCCTAGAAGCTTCTCCGGTAACGCTTAAGATCCAGATTTATGGCTTCGTTACTCTCAATTCCAATTCAATATCATTCTCAGTTTTAAGTCTCCCTTCCAATTCTTTTTTTTTAAGACGGTTCTATATCGTAATCAGATTACGGAGAGGCTTCGGACTCTGATCAGGTGCTACTCGAATCCCAATCCAGTAGAAGTTTTCTTCGACCTGTAATTTTTTTTCCTTTCGTCTCCATATCTTTCTCTTCTTTGAGATGAAAGAAACTGTGTTTATAGGCTATCTGATTTTAAAGGCAGAGAGGAATGACGCAGAAGATGAGCCTCATGCTAAATGGGGATTTTTCTCAGTCAATATGGTTAAGAAAAAGAATTCTGCAAAATAAAAAAAACTCACTTGAAGCTTCAAATGATCTCATCGCCATAGTATCCCTGGCTGGGATGATCAGCTCACCGGGCCCATCACGTACTACCAGAGAACTCAAAGGTACCTAGCAGGCTAGCAGATTAATATTTTGCAAACAAGGTGAAGATATTTGATTCTAAAATAAACAAGCACTCAATGATTTATGAAAATAACATCACAAAACCGCACAATCTATTGAGACCAAGATATACATTGCATATCCTGAATACAACGAACCAGAAAAGTTAAAAAAAAAATTAATGAGAAAGATTCATCAAATGGTAGTTAACACATCATAGTAACAAATTTGATGACCAAACAACATATGTATATATATATATATATAAAAATAAATAACTGAAATTTAAATTATACAATATAGAAAATTATTATCATAACATTTAATGTCAAAAAATCAGAAAGGTTGAGAAGAAAGACTCATCAAGTGGTAATTGACACACCATATGATATATGAAAAATATTTCAGACCAAAACATTTCAATATACAATGAAAAAGCTTAATCCAAACAATAAAACAATCATGGAGTATAACAAATTTAATCAAATAAATATACATCAAAAACTAGACTAAATAAAATATTAAAGACGAATAATGTACATTATTAGGTATTCTTTAGAAAAGAAAATCAACAACATAAAATTATTTACTCATAGCAATGAAAAACATATAATGGCTAGAAAACCAAAAATAAATAGATATAAATATAATGTGACACTGAACTTATCACTGATACTAAAATAATCATGTCAAAAACATATAAAAACAAATGAACTGAGAGATACAAAATTGAAAATAATAGAATGACGAATAACGTGTCAATATACTCATTAAACTATATAAAAATAAAAATACTCATTGTGACTGTAAAACTATGGAAGTACACATCTATTGACCTAAAATAAACATATAATTAGCCCATTATAGTAAATTTACAATTCAAAATCAGCAACAAAACAATACGAAGACTAACGTTGGAAATTTAGAAACAAAATTACTTCTGAAGATATAATACATTAATTGCATATGAGAATTCTCCTAAAACAAATTACTAATTTACTATTTAGTAGAAACAACTATATATGCCAATGAACAACGAAAAGAAAGAATACCCACAACTAGAAAACACAATAACATAATCTATGTTTACTAGAAACCCGTATCGACCATCAGATGTAACATCTCCCAACAACATCCATCAAATGTAACTCCCAACAATATCACATGAAACAGCTAAAAGAACAAACACACACGATGTAAGAGTTTATCTAGAGATACCGGTGATTCCATGATTACAAACAATTTTGAACTCATTAGAAAATAAAACATATGAACCCGGCGCGTAGCGCCGGAATACCACTAGTATTTCATATAAAGATTCCATTAAAATACACGAAGAAACGTATTGTGCTTTTTTTCTTTTGGATCTAGGCAAACGTATTTGGAGGCTCTAAAGTATCCATACTTAGCTACTTGAAGGAGAATTTGAATAAGAAGGTTCATGGTTGGCAAACAAAGTTCCTTTCTCCAGCCGGTAAAGAAGTCCTCCTTAAAGCAGTTGCGATGGCTCTCCCTACATACACTATGGCTTGTTTCCTGCTTCCTAAATCAATATGCCAGCAGATAATGTCCATTCTATCGGACTTCTGGTGGAGGAATAGTCATGAATCGAGAGGTATGCATTGGAAAAGTTGGGAGAGTCTATGTAAACCAAAGAGTGGTAGCGGTTTGGAATTTAAAGACTTGGAGGCTTTTAAAATAGCCCTTCTCGGGAAGCAGTTATGGAGGTTGTTAACCAACAAGAACTCTCTGGTGTCAAGAATCTTTAGAAGTAGATACTTCAAAAATTCTGATCCCCTGAGCGCCCCACTCGGTTCTAGACCCTCTTATGCTTGGAGGAGTATACACGCAGCACAAGGTCTGGTTAAACAAGGAGCAAGAATGATGATAGATAACGGGAGAGATACCAAGGTTTGGCAGGACAGGTGGCTTGGGAGCAAACCAGCCTCACCGGCCCTATCTATGCGTATGTGTAGTGAAGGTGATAGACTGCGAGTCTCGGAGGAACTAATGGTAAGCAACCTAAGGTGTAATAGTGGTCGAGATTGGAATCATGTCCTGTTGGATAAGATGTTTGCACCAGAGACTCGAGAACAGATCAAGAAAATTCACCCAGCAGGAAGAAGTGGCACCGATACTTATTCTTGGGAGTATACCAAGTCAGGTCACTACACGGTGAAATCAGCTTATTGGGTTCAGGTTAATGTGCTGGATGCCAAGGAGAAGGACTCTATAGTGCTACAACCCAGTCTGGATGGCATTTACCAACAAGTATGGAGTATCGAAACAAGCCCCAAAATTCGTCATTTCCTGTGGAGGTGTCTCAGTAACGCGTTACCAGTTGCTGATAATATGGTACATCGCCATATAACGAAAGACAAGAGATGTAGTAGGTGTGGAGAGGAAGCGGAAACAATGAACCACCTACTCTTTTTGTGTTCGTATGCACGTCTAGTTTGGGCTATGGCAAATGTACACATCCCACCAGCAGGAAGATGGTCTGACTCCTTCTTCTCTAACCTTTATTGGGTCTTAAATCTGAAAAAAGAGTACCCAAAGGAGGAGATAGAGGAGGACCTCATCCCCTGGCTGCTATGGAGATTGTGGAAAAACCGGATTGAGTACCTTTTTAGGAGTCGAGAGTATACAGCGCCTGCTACTGTGGTGAAAGCACGTGAGCACGCGACAGCATGGAGGAGCAGAGAAGAGGTTAAACCAGTGGAAGCCAAAACGCCCACTTTAGAAGCACCAACCAAGAGATGGACTCCACCTCAGGCTACAAGGCTCAAGTGTAATACTGACGGCTCATGGAAGCAAGAGACTGGGGAGGGAGTAGTTGGTTGGGTACTGAGAGATAGTATGGGGAATCTGATGTGGGTGGGGGCTAAGAGAATCACTGGAATGGGGTCTGAACTAGAAGTAGAGGCGGAAGCTCTGCGTTGGGCCGCTCAGGTTCTGACTGGATTTGGCTATCGGAATGTCACCTTTGAAACTGATTCTCAGGTTCTCTCGAAGATGTTGAGTGGAGAGGAAGCAACCTGGCCGAGAGTGAGACCGTTCATTCAAGAGATAGGTGCATCCGTTGCAGGAATGAATGAGGCGAAGGTGGTTTACTACCCAAGAAGTGGTAACAAAGTTGTAGACAGAATAGCGAAGGAGACTGCTACGTTTATGTCCTTTGTCCCTAAGCTGTATTCTATTGTGCCTAGTTGGTTGTTTGCTTGTATGGAGGTTGATAAGTCAGTTGTAGAACATTGAATTGGCTAATGAGAAGGAGTTGTTGAGTAAAAAAAAAAAAAAATTATAACAGTGGCGGCAAAACAATTAGTAGACACACACAAAAGATTTCTTTGAACTTGCTTAATTGCGGATTTGTTCATCAACTAATAACAAGGAAGATTAAAAGATTCCAACTTTTCTAGGACCAAAGAATATTCATTACAGAAGCTCAGAAAAGATAATACATGGTTTACCAATTCTAAGCAGTTTTGTTGATATGAAACAGCCTGTTCATGCAATGCAAATGCCCACGGTACCTGAGGAAGAAAACTTTGGTTAGGAACAAGTTAAATTCTAATCTGATGAAGATTTTTGCATTCAGTTCACTAACTAGCCACATTAGTGTGAGCTTTATTCAGAACAGAAAGAGGAAAGAGCTATTTTGTTTGTTTACCATTGTAGTTAAGGTTGATCTTCAGAGCTTCACTTCCACATCAACACCAGCGGGAAGATCCAGTTGCATCAAGGAGTCGATTGTTTGAGCAGTAGGGTAGAGAATATCAATCATCCGCTGGTGAGTCCGGATCTCAAAGTGGAACCTTGCATCCTTGTGAACGTGGGGAGACTTGAGAACACAGTAGATACGCTTCTTGGTAGGCAATGGAACAGGACCCATCGTCTTGGCATTGGTGTTCCTCGCAGCGTCGAGTATCTGCTTGCATGAGTCCTCAATAAGAGGCACCCAGTAAGATCTAAGCTTGATCCTAATCTTTTGCTTTGGCGCCATCTGCGTACAGTAAAACAAATCAACTTAACCAAATAAAAACAACGAATCTCCACAAAACCTCCAAACAAAACATAATGTAATGGCATTTCTTAATGCACAGAAGACAGCTCCAAGTAATGTAAACAAAAAAAAAAAGACACCAACTTTGACAAATCTGCTTATCGAAACAGTCTAGTAGTGAGCTGGAACATACCTTATCTGCGTCTACACTTATGGAGGGAGAGCTTGGAACCTGAATGACACACAGATACAAAAAGGAATCAACTTTACCAGAGCAAAACAAAGCACAAAAAGGAAGCAGCTTTATCTAGCAGATACATTAGAAAACGGATATGGTACGCTAATGATACTACAAAACATGTGTTTCCGCATTGTCTTTGCAAGCGAATCGAATAAAGGCACAGAATGTACCTCGGAGAATTCCTCAGAGGTGGGTTCATCGAGAGTTTCTGGAGTTAGGGTTTCGGGAGCTGCGAAGACCTTCTTCGTAAACGAGATGGAGGGTTTGTTAAGGACGCAAGAGCCAATGTCGCCATGAGTAGAAGAAGATGGAAGCAGTGAAAGCAGAGAGACTTTCTGTCTGGACGAAGAAGAAGAGGTAGGGTTGACGAAAGAGGGTAACATGAACGAAGTTACGGAAGAAACCGCCATTGAATTTTCCGGACCAAGAATCGATTTATCTTCTTCTTCTTCCTCCTCTTAACGCTGCAAGGATGTGGTTTTCCTCTTCCTCAGCTTCGTTTTCGAGGGTTATCCAATTATCCAAAACCTTTCCTGTCATTTTTTAATTGATGAGATGAATATTTGTCGGAAGCCCATTTAATAAAACAAAGAGGCCCAGTCTTATAAATACCCATTTGGCCCAATATTACAATTCAGATCCAGTTAATGTTTTCCCCTTTACCAATGTTCGAACGAGAGAGGGTAGCCCTGCGACTTCGGTTTTCCGGAACCGAACCGTCGGTTTTCGGTTAACCGAAACTTTTAAAACCTATTCCGAAATTAATCGACTTAAATTTCAGTTCGGTTCGGTTATCGGTTAATTTCGGTTTTTAAAATTATTTTCGAAAATAACCGATTTTTTGGTTTTTGGTTAATTTCGGTCTAATTTTTCAAAACAAATCGGATATTTTTGGTTAAATTCGGTTATTTCGGTTAAGTTCGGATATTTTTGGTTTTTCCGGTTAAATTCGGTTCGGTTTTTTGGTTATTTTCTGATATTTTCATTTTATTTTTGAAAATCGAAAACTGAACCGAACTGAAAACTGAAAAATTTCGGTTCGGCCCGTTCGGTTCGGACAAAAGTCGCAGGGCTAAGAGAGGGTATCCTTGATGAATAAGTTTTTCGTTTTCTTTTGGTTTATGTCATTGTCTTTAAATTGAACTGCGACAGCATACTTGCTACATACACTCATTTTCAACAATATGAAAATGCCTTAAACATCATTTTCGTTAAAAGATTCATATAAGGTTGATCATTCACAATAAATGACATCTTATATATTAAAATAGAAATGTGATTTTTTAAAAAATGGACTTAATGAACTTATTTATAGAAAGTCTCTAGTCTTATCATTTAATTTTGGCTCTATCAGAAATTTTTATTGGCCTATCAATAATTGAATTTAAACAATAGATGATCCATTGGATTTATAGATAATATAAATTAAATATATAGTTTAATGTTGTAATATATCTTATATATTAAAACAGAAGTCGCAACCTTGATTCATGTGTGATTTTAAAAAAAAAATGAACTTAATGGACCTATTTCTAGAAAGTCATGTTACATTTAATCTCTAATCTTATCATTTAAATTTTGGGCCTACCAGAAATTTTTATTGGGCTATCAATAATTAGATTTAAACAATAGATGATTCATTGGATTTGTAGATAGTATAAATTAAATAGTTATAATTTAATGTTGTAATATATCTTATATATTAAAACAGAAGTCACAACCTTGATTCATGTGTGATTTTTTTTTTTAAATTGACATATTTTTACAAAGTCATGTTAAATTTAATCTCTAATCTTATCATTTAAATTTTGGGCCTACCAGAAATTTTTATTGGGCTATCAATAATTGGATTTAAACAATAAATGATCGATTGGATTTATAGATAATATAAATTACATAGGTATAATTTAATGTCGTAATACTATACCTCCATATATTAATTATTTAAATATTTGTCGATGCTAATGTGTGATTTTTTAAAAAATGGACCTAATAGACCTATTCTAGAAAGTCATGTTACATTTAATATCTAATCTTATCATTTAAATTTTGGGCCTACCAGAAATTTTTATTGGGCTATCAATAATTGGATTTAAACAATAAATGATCGATTGGATTTATAGATAATATAAATTAAATAGGTATAATTTAATGTCGTAATACTATACCTCCATATATTAATTATTTAAATATTTGTCGATGTTAACTTTTAAAATTATAAAGATTTTTTTTAAATAAAAAAAATCATATTATCTAACAATGATTAATCTTTACTACCTTACTATCGGGTTATCAATAATTGGATTTAAACAATAAATGATCCATTGGATTTATAGATAATATAAATTAAATAGATATAATTTAATGTTGTAATATATCTTATATATTAAAACAGAAGTCACAACCTTGATTCATGTGTGATTTGTTTTAAAATTGACCTATTTTTACAAAGTCATGTTACATTTAATCTCTAATCTTATCATTTAAATTTTGGGCCTACCAGAAATTTTTATTGGGCTATCAATAATTGGATTTAAACAATAGATGAACCATTAGATTTATAGATGGTATAAATTACATAGATATATTTTAATATTGTAATCCATTATATATTAAAAGAGAAGCATTGCAATAAATACATTTACATTATAATAGACAAGTGACAGCTTCATAATGATTTGATAATAAATATGCTAACACGTTCACACTATATTTATAAATATGTTCACACTATGTATTTTGCGATTTTTTAATATAAAACTCACATACATTGTTCCAATAAAACTCTAGATTTTTCGGTCCGAATAAAAATAGATAATGAATCAAAAGTCAAACTACATATATATTATTTTTATTGTTTACGGATAAAGTTGAGCAAAATATTCATAAATTTTGATTCGATTCGTTATTCGTTTTGATTTGAACCAAAAAATCTGGATATCCGTAACTCTACGAAACAAATCAAATACAAAAATACAATATCCAAAAAAGAAGCAAAACAAAAATACTAATATTTTTAGGAACATATATCTATTTCGATCTGTTATATGCATATATATACATATATGTAAAGAATTATATATTTACGTTATATATATTATACTTTATATCAGTTTTACAATACTATTATGAATTAAATTTATTATATTGGGAACTAGAATTTTAAAAGTTAAATAATGTTTTATTTTATTTAAGGATCAAATCGGATATTCTTTAAAATTCTAAAACCTTTCGGATATCCGAGTAACCGAATATCTAGGTGGCTAAAGATCGAATCGACACGAATGCTTTCAAATACTCAGATATTCGATCCGTGCCCACCCCTATTTACGGATACAATTTTATTTTTTTTAAATGAAAAAATGACTAATGTCAAGGCCTTTTTATTTTCAATTAATTTTATTTTTATCTTTCATGTATTATTTTGGAAAAGAAAATATCATTTAGTATTAATTAACAATATCTTTATATATTTGTCAACTATTTTTATATACTTTTAACATACACATACATTTATACTTTGATGTGAGCACCTTGTAACTAAGTATTCACCACAACTGAAGTATCAATTTTTTTTTGAAAGTTAAAATATTTATTTTTAATGCTTCTTTCACTACCGACCAAATTGTAGTGAAATGATTTTTCTTAATAAAAAAAAATTATTTTTCTTAAACTATTATCTATTTAGAAAATATAATATGAAACTATTGGTTCCACATTACGACTATCTAAATTTCATAATATGAAAGTAAACAAATAATATTAATTTCTGGTTTTTACCGGAAAAAAAACAAAAACCAAACATTTTAACCGAATATACTAAAATGGATATTAATTTAAAATAATAGTTATATTTTAGAAGATTAAAAACAAACAAAAAAAACTTAAAACCGAAGCAATATCCAGATTAAACAGATTTAATGTCTTTTTATTGAAAATAACGAAACTAATAATCACATCCCGCGTAAGACGCGGATTATTACCTAGTATATATTAAAACAAAAGTCACAACCTTGATCCATGTGTGATTTTTTAAAAAATGGATCTAATGGACCTATTTCTAGAAAGTCATGTTACATTTAATCTATAATCTTATCATTTAAATTTTGGGTCTACCAGAAATTTTTATTGGGTTATCAATAATTGGATTTAAACAATAGATGATCTATTCGATTTATAGATAATATAAATTAAATATATATAATTTAATGTTGTAATAGTATATCTTCATATGTATGTTAATTATTTAAATATTTGTCGATGTTAACTTTTAAAATTATAAAGATTTTTTTTTTTGTCAGCAACATAAACAGACTCATATAGATTCTGCAAACCACACTGGTAGCTCTGCATCCATATGAACGACAGACGACAGTTGTTTCCTTGCAGTGCGTGCAAGACTGTCCACCCTTAAATTCTGTGTTCGTGGTATATTAATGATCTCTGAGCTGTTGAAACTTCTCTTCAAAAATGCTATGTCTTCCAAATAGCTTGCAAAGGCTGGCCACTCCTCTGGTTCCGAAACCATCTTCACCAATTGAGCACAATCCGTTGCAAAGATAACCCGAAACTGTCTAAGGTTCCTCATGCATTCCATTGCCCATATGAGAGCCTCTACCTCCGAGTGAAGTGGCGACTGACTCGCTCTTATATTCCTTGCTCCCATTAGTCCATCATAACCTTCCAGAGTACTATACCATCCTTGTCCTGAATATATATCCTGATTTTTCGAGGATCCATCCGTAAAATCCATCTACCTAGTATGGTCGGGATTGCCGCTGGTACAGGTAACCGAGTGTGGCCCATTCCCTGATTCTGGGAATTTTGCGCTTCCGCCCAAAGTAACGATTCCGTTTCTGCCAATTTGAGAGTATCTCTCGGGTCCATATCCAAATTGCTAAAAACTTTGTTGTTTCTACCCTTCCATATATACCAGAGAATCCATGCAAAATGATGATCCTCCATTTCGGGGAAGACTCTCCAAAATAGATGATCCATATTGGTAAATAATGATTGAGTAGGAAATATTTCTGGATTCGTTGGGATCCGTGAAAGTGCCCAGACTTGGATCGCCAATGGACATTTAAAAAATACATGATTAATTGACTCCTCGTGAGCTCCTTATCGGTCACAAATTGTATCTCTTTGCATTCTTCTTGACTTCAAATTCCTCTTAACCGCTATACATTCTGTCAATAGTTGCCACAAAAAATGTTTCATCTTAGGTGGGCAGCGTACTTTCCAACAAAACGCCTTCAGCGGGGTTACCGAAGGACCATACAGGGGTGGCGTACTTCTTTTGTCCGGATACACTCGCTCCACTTCATATCCAGATTTAACCGTGTATTTCCCATTGTTTGTGAAATGCCAACCATTCTGATCTTCTGTATGAAATCTACTTTAAGGAATACTTTCAATAATTTTCACATCTTGTGGATCCACCAGCGTCCTAATAACCTGTAAATTCCATGATCGCGATGTTCCATCAATAAGAGCATCCACTGTCAGTTCCGGGTAAAGATTGTGTTGTTTTTTATTTGTTGGTCTCGGGCGAGTGGATGGAAGCCAAGGGTCATTCCATATTGAGATGGATGATCTTGTTTCCACCCTTTTGATTAGTCCTTTGCTAACCAGAAATCTAGCAGAGACAATACTGCGCCAGCCATAAGATGCCGAGTACGATCTAATGGGTTCCAGGGGTGATTTATTCCTGAAATACCTCCCTTTAAAAACCCGAGAAAATAATGTATTCGGTTTATCCATTAATCTCCAAAATTATTTCTCAAGCATAGCTGTGTTAAAATCTGTAAGATCCTTGAATCCCAACTCTCCATCATCCTTAGGACTACATATTTTATCCCAAGATTTCCAATGCATACCTCTCGTATTACCCCTTGGACTCCACCAGGATTGTGCCACAGAGCTAGTTAATTATAAAGATTTTTTTTTAAATTACAAAAATCATATTATCTAAAAATGATTAATCTTTACTACCTTAAACCAATGAAAATAAAATTTAAACTATATGGTTTATTTTAAAAATTAAACATAAACTAAATGTTTAATTATTTACTCGATAGTAAAATTCTATAAAGCGAAAAGTTTAATTTTTTAAGAACTTTCTAAATTTGTGAAATGTTACAATATCTTTGAATATGACAATAAAATAATATTTTACTAATCTTTATATATATAGTTACGATTCTAGTAATGGAATAATAATCCGAAAATATATATATAGAAGAAGATACAAATACATGTGAAAGTTTGAAACAATCTATTCAATGAAAATAATATACCGTAAACTTATTATATTTTAAAAATTGATAGATATATATATATATTATAATATATACCAATTTAGAATTGAAAACACCATATTTATATAAAAATAAATAAAAACAAAAATCCGCGCGGTTACGCGGATCGAGATCTAGTCTATATTTAAATATTTCATCAAAGTATTAACGATTCATTCATAGTATAATATAGTCCTTTGAGAAAATAATAATAATATGGTAATTTCTAAAAAGATCGGAGTCTTTCGTATGAGAAATGATTCTTTCTGTTTTCTTTTTCTTATTATTTTCAGTTTTTATTCTTGAGAAAACTTCTGTTAAAAGACTCTCAATGTTAGTGGATTTATACTTCGGATGTGAAATTATTGATCGAACATATTACAGTATTAAAAATATATTAAGGGTCAAAAAAACACTATAGGTTAATGAAACTAAGTCATAGTTGGATAGATAAGTATAGTCATAACTCATAACTAATAAACTACGAAGTTCTCTTCAACACTAGCTACCACATACTATATAGTAATTACGAGACATTCGAATGACTAAGAAGTATTCATACACGAAATTGCTGTCCATATAAGCAGAAATATCATAAAGATAAATCACACTATCTGTGTTATTTACCCTAATTGTCATTTGTATTTATTGTAATGAGTCTTTTTGGTGTTAAATAGTTTTATCGACCTTACCGTCACGTTTGGTTTGGGTATATACTGTATGTGTGCATTTTTTCCACATTCATTGCGTATCACACGGTTTGTTTTGGTTTTGTCAAGTAGTGTTTACTAAAAGACAATGAAATATTCTGAATAGCTATTGTCCACACTCCCCTCACCACAGAAACTTGACTCAATCATCCTTGAACTTACTTCTAGACTATTCTGTTTAAAATTTGTATTAAACATGACCATATCTATAAATATACAGTAACACGACGACATAATCATTGTTCTATTATCATAACTTATAAAAATCATACAATATGCTAAAAGCTTTGGAACATTCATAAGAAATTCCACAAAATCAAACTAATTATATGCCAAAAATAAACAAAGATTAGTTGAAAAAGAAGGGAGCGTAAATTAAATCTGATCCACATAATTGAGAAATCTCTCTCAAGTCTTAACACGTGGTGCGAAACATCAGAACAAAGGGGCAGTTTGGTAAAATCATTTCAAGGTTTCCTTCGGCAAAAAATCTCATACTGTAACTTCTATAAATACCAAAGCCGTTGAGTGTAAACCTTTGCACAATCAGTCTCATTCACTTGTAAAAATCAGAGAGAAAAAGACCAGAGAGATGAATCGAATAAAACCTGAGTTTATGAAGAAACTGACCAAGTTCATAGTGATTTCGATATGGGTTTCATCTCTTTTAATCACTCACAACTTCTATTTATGTAAACTCACAATTCAACTCGTAACACACGCGGTAGATAAGATGTACATGTTTCTCGTCTGCAATGGTCTCTTAGTGTTTGTCGCTAAGTACTCTGGTTTAATATCTTCATCAAAACCTGTAGAGGAAAGCTGGAGCAACACCGATCAAACCTTTGATCACAGAGACTTTGATAGTTACGATGCGACGTTGGAGCTAGAGTACTACTCTGATCATGATAGAGGAACAATGACTTTTCTTGCAGAGGAAGTTAGTACACAAGACCAAGAAACCGAAGAAGAGAAGGAAGATGAAGATGAAGATGAAGAATCTGAAGAGACATTAGAAACTAATGGTGGTCTAGAGGAAGAGTGTGATATTCAAGGCAAATTTAAAGAAGAGGAAGATAATGTGGGAGTGGTGATGGAGGAAGATATGAACAAGAAGTTCGATGAGTTCATTAGAAAGATGAAGGAAGAGCTTAGACTCGAAGCTAAACAGCATCTAATCCTTGTTTGATTTCTTATTAATTAGCTATGTTTAAGCTTAATTAGGCGTGCGCAATAAGTTCTCAGAGAGCGAAGTTTTTTCTAGCCTCTTCTTCACGTCACGTGTACTTTTTAGCATCTATTTTAATGGAATCTTGTTTTATACACATCTCTGTAGTTTATATTTGGATGACGTTATAACTAACGTATCAAAATCACAAAAAAAATAGTTACTGCTCGTTTTAGTAAACAAAAAAATCACACATAAAATCTAATTTTATGTGAAAAACTCATGCACGATCAGTGAATCTTAAGATTTGTGAATCGTAGCTGATTTTGAAAATAAACGATGGTCATTTAGTCGTATTATCTTTGTATTATGCAAAAATGAAGCTCAGTAAAGAAATATATGCAACAGCGAGAACAATTTAGTAAAGATTCATGATTAACGTATGACTATATATATATGCACACATAAATAGTACATACGATGATCATATTGATCTCTATTATTGTTCCTAGATCCTAGACTGATGTACAATATATACTTTTAGCTATGTGTTGTCTGCACCCCGATGGTATCGGGAATAATGGTGCTACGCACACGTGTACCTATGCATATAACTAATGAATTCTCATTTTAAAAAGATATGATATTACTTAATTCATTTCTGATTTCTCTATCTGAGAACTTTTGGATCAATCGACAAGAAACATATATGATAAGAAAATTAAAATATAGTACCCTGTGATCATCTATAAACTATGGGAGCACCTAACGATTATATGTTATCATGGAATTTAAATGTATCACCCCTACATTTTTTCCATGTAATCCCATGATCCATCTATCTAACCATATAACAGTTATCAACGAATAATCGAAACAATGTTAAAAAAGCGAATATGATTGTGCTTTTAAGATCAATAGATTCTGTTCTCTTCGCTTTTAGTTCCAGACCTCCATGCTTTACATTTTTTTTCCTGTTTCCCACTATTTTACCTATCCATCACCAGTCTCGGAATAAATTATTAATTTGGATATTTCGGAATGGAGTTACATTGAATCTTTGTTTAGAATCTTCTAGTCTTTTTTTTTCACAAAACGGTTTAGCTATATTAGCAACACGTTCTATGTTATCACAACATTAAAGTTATAAAGATTTTTTTCTAGTCTTCTCGAGAGGTTGGTATTAAAAGGAAAACATGTGATTTGACTAATCTCATTTTATCAAAAACCCATTAACCAAGAAAAATAGCGAGCGGACCAGAAAGAATGGCCTAGTAATGTTACATGCATCAAACAAGCAAGGATGAGATAGTCAAAGTGTATGGATGATGAAGATTAGGTATTCGATCCATATTATATTTGATAACAACTACATACACTTATTCTTTTGGTAATATCAACTAAGCTTTCGAAAATGGCCGAGTGCGGAAAACTATCGAATATAATAATAGATGACTACGATTTTGACACTACACAACATATCCACTCAACGTACGAGAAAGAAAATTAGATGATTTAACGGGTCAGTTGAACTCAATTAAGTTTTTATATTGATATATTAGGCTTTGATTGCAACATGTTTTGGAATGCAAGTATTCTAGATTAACGACTTTATGCACCTTTGTCTGTGTCACTCCTCAGTCGGTGTTCATTATGGATCAATAGTTTTCAATTGGAATGGTTATAGACCCGGTGGGACATTTGCAATAGTAAAATTAGCCGCCCAAATCTTCACAGTTTCAGATATTAATTTAAGCGATCGGTCAGGAATCTTCTAGTTATATAAAAATAATATTAATATGGTGATCATCAGGTGCAACAGTTCGAACGGCATCAGATAGATAAATAAAAGCCACAAATGTACTAGACATGAAATGAATGAGAGTGTATACATCAATCATGGAGCTCTTTACGCATATTAAAATCCAAAATTTTAAAATAAAACAAAACCAAAAGACATGGAGAAAGAACAGTAAACTCAATCAGTGTACACAGAAACGAAACAGAAAGAATCAAGTTATAATAATAATATAAAATCAGGCTTTTTTTTTTTTTGATAGTCCAGTATCCGACCACTTTGCGTGATCGACTAGCCCACCGGACCTGAGCCCATGCCATTACAGGATTTTTAAGCGTCCACGGGCCCGCGAAGTGGTCTAGAGGGCGAGAGGCAGCCCATATAAATACCCCTCGTGGCCGGGGCTCGAACTCGTGATGGCGGGCACCTCAGCCGAGGTTCCTTTACCACCAGACTACGAGGCCCGGTTATATAAAATCAGGCTTAGAATTACATGGGTCCAAAACTTAATTATTGAGAGATAAACTGATCAAATTAAACACATACATGTTTAACAATCATATGCTCAATAATGTCTAAAGCTAATTAAAGCCAAAAACCCTTAGCAATATTCGTGAGATGAATAAAAGAAAAAAATCAAGATTCGTAAAGATGTCACAAGACTCGTAAAAGTCTAAAAACGAATCAGTATATTCAGGAAAGATAATGCATTCAGATGCTATTGTTTGAGTTTATATGGAACGATGGAGGAAAAAAGCAAATAGATGCAATTGTATTCAAGTACGTAAAAGGCAGCTATGATGCATAGATCATTTCTTTTTCAAAAAATGTTCTCTATTCAACTGAAAATTTTGAAATAAACGTTTTAGTGGAAGGGCGGTGAAGTTGGACGACCACAAATGGCAAATGATGTGAGAGAACGAGGGGTCATGTTTGAAGTGAGAAGTAATAACCAGTAGTAGTTTGTTCCTTGGGCCATGCGGATGTTGTGTACGGGAAGGATGATGGACCCAACACTCCTCATGGCCAGCACTAATCTTGGGATTGATCAAGTAGTTCCAAAAGTTAGAGAATTATGTCATATACAATCTGATACCAAAAGAATCGGCTAGGCCTAATCACGGGTTTCAAATTTTCAAGACGACTAAAGCCATACCGAGATTTGGATCAAGGGGTATTTTTGTTGTTTGATTTAATATTTTCATGATATTTATATTTGAGGTAGATGTTCTCAGATTATATATGGGGTGAATCCCAGATTCTTATAAGTAGTTTACTTTATGTTGAAATGAATACAATTGAATTAGTCATGGAAAGATAATTTTTCATAGTTTCATGGTATTAAAGCTCGAAGATGTAACACTCTTTTGGATCACTCATAAATTAATCATATTTGTGGCACGACTCTATAAAGGATTGGCTATGGTGGACGTAAGGTAATGAAGTGCTCCTAGGTTTATCATGAAGTGCTCCTAGTCATATTTGTGGCATGACACGACTAGAAGTTAACAAATAGTGCAACTTTTTCAAAGGGTTTATCATGACACATTCCAATTTCAAGGAGTTTGATGAGCATGCCATGATAAATATGCCAACTCCATGGTTTCTATTCTCTTATAACAAACAAACAGACTAGTAAGAAAAGAAAAAAACAATGAAGCAGCAACATTCCTATGAACACATACTTATTGTTATCACTCGCCAATCTTGCTTGCCTACTTGCAAATAATAATACAGTTAACTTGATAAACTAAGCCATTACTAATCAAATCAAATCATAAACTTTATTCTTAGTTCTCTAAAGGTGTTGAGAGTTGAGACCACAATCTAAAAAACTTTATTCTGCTTCAAACCGAGTGCCCCATCAAATAATCAACAATTAATTGGTCTTTATAACTGTTGGTCAAACAAAATCAGAATTCGCGTCTATAACGCAATCGCATTTAAAAAAACAGCGATCACAACCATAAACCAAAACGCAGCCTTTGAGACAAAAGAAGGAAGCTTCCTTGTTCGCCACGCATCACATAATCGCTCACTCACCTCCCACTCATCGGCCAATACGGAGGTTCAATATAAGAGTAACTAGACAACGGCATTGGCGGTGGCGGCTGCATAACATAAGCCGGCGGCGCTGTATGCTGCTTATATATCCCCTGTGGAGTACTCTCCTTCTGCGGCGGCGGTGGATTAGGCCAAGGGTAGCCATAGTTCCCGGGGAGAAACTGCGGCGGTGGAGCGTAAGGAGAAGGGTAAGGATAATAACCGGGGGCGTTGGAAGGAAGGTTATAGCCTGATGGACCGTAATAACAGCCGCCGCCAGGTTGAGGGGTGACGGGTTGGCCGTTCATATGGAAGTTGGTGATCTTGCCGTGATCGCCGTACTTGTGACTGATCCCCATAATCACATTAGGGTTAGCTCTCGCCTTGAGCTTAATTGTGTTGTTTTCTCCAAGATAAGTCACAGAGTAAAATGCTGCAGTAATTATAAATATTAAAAAGATGAATCTATCATCAACAACCAAACTAAAATAAAAGGAGAGGAAGAGGGTACCTGTGAGAGACTGCATAACTTCATTCACTTTTCGATTGCAAAGCTCGCAGCTATTGTTCACTTTTATATCACAGCTCTGCAAAAAAAGAAGAAGAGTAATCAAAGTAAAAAGAGGACACAATAATAGTTAATCGATTAAATCTAAGAATATTCTGTATTCATTTTAGCTAACCATGTCGACAGAGAAATCCATTGGAGGAGGAGCTGCTAGCATTTTTTTCTCCTTTTTGCTTGATTGCTTGTGTAAAAACCAGACCAAATCAACATGTTTTTATATACACTAAGGAAAGTGTAACTAAGGTAATAGTATTTAATTATATCTAGTCTTGCCTGAAAATGCGTCGTGTATGATATTTAGTATTCCGAAATTGTTTATTCTACGGGGGCACTAGGAAGGAAACATAGGGGCAATTGATATCTTACATTAATTAATTAGATAAAGATAATATATCAAAGGTGAGCAAAGGCCAATCACCAAGACATAATATTTGTAATAGATTTTTGCGTAATCTTTTACATATCCTGCTTTAGTTCCCTTATTTATAAAAAGGAAAGTATGAAACCCAATCACTAGGACACTCGTGCGGTTGAAGTCGACAATGCATGTACTGTATGACCATTGATCAGCACTCCAAATCTGACACACAGACACAATACTTCAGATAGTTTGGTTATTTAATTTACTGCTCTCGCAGTGTGCAACAACAATACACTTAAGAGAGGAAAACATAGACTATATATAAACTTGTTAATAAGCTTCTGCAACTAAACTACTCTTTGGAAGAGAGACATAGCTTGAACTGGAAATATCCATCCTTGTTCGCGAGAGTTCAACAATCTCCTCAGCTTCTTCTTGCTTTGATCCTTTCACCAACGCATCAACTACCTCTTGCACTATAGCCTCATCGACAAGAATACGCTTAGCGAATATGTCCTTGCAGAGCTCAAAAGCGAACTTTAAATCGCCAGCCTTACATACTCCAGGAAGCAAGGATGAGTAGACCACCTTCATGGGGCGAAAATCGTACATCTCCATGCTGCGGTACCAATATTGGGCTTCATCCACTTCTCCTACACCGGCAAATCCTCTAGCCATGGCAGTGAATGCGAACACATCGCGTCTGATCCGACGATTACCCTTGAGTTCGACAAGGAACTGAACCATCTCTTCTGATTTCTTCTCCAGGGCTAGTCCTAACAGACGAGTATGTCTCTATCAACGTTCTTCTCCGCCATTCTAGCCCATAACTCTTCTCCCACATCAAAGTGCCCTTTTGTATTCGACTCATGTAACATTGTGTTGAAGGTGAAAACATCAGGCTTCAGAGACCCTTGTTCTCAATCTCATCAAGCAACGCAACAGCTTCGGGCGAAGACCCTTTCTACACAATCCTTTGACCAAAGCATTGTAAGATCTGATATCTGGTTTTGATCGAGAGTTTACTAAATTACTATGCAACTCCTTGAACAGGCGACAGAGATACGACATCGTTTTTGTGGTGACTGAAAATGTTACGTTGGAATGTCCAAAAAAATAGAAGATACGAAGAGAAGCCGCTGTTGCATCGAGATGTTGATCATGTTTAATTTTAATGTTTTCATTGTCGTCTAGAAACATCCAGATTTGCATATAAGTCATGTTTAATTAACCCAAAACTTTTAAAGTATTTGTGTACATAATATAGTGTACACATAAAATAGTTTTTAAAGTTACAATTTTTTATCATATAAATATTGTAATTTGCAAATGCACCTAACAAATTTATCAGGTATACATTTGAACCCTTGCAAATAAATCTAAAATATTGTTTGGTGTCCATATATTATTGTACAAATTAATTGATGAAAATGTGAATTATTGTATATGTGGATAGAACAAAATTTGTGTACGTATTGTCTGGATTTTTCTATTGGTTATGTATGTCCACATGTACTAAAAATCATATGTACACCTAAATCCGGTAAGAGACTGAGCTACCAAATCAATAGAAAGTGATAGAGAGTATCACAGATATTACTGATGCTGGTTGTGAGTTATCCAAATCATGCCCTCATCATGTTTCAGAGCTTCTGATCAGTATGTGTGTTTTCATGCTAGCTTCATGGTAAGTCTTAGCTTGATTAATTTATGTTTGTTTTACATATGTACACTATCATATTTAGCGTACACATGTACACCTCCTTATTTATTGTACACATGTACGCTATTATACTTTATCGTACCCAGACACAGTGAAGATGAAGATGACAATGATAATGGCGATGTTGTTGATGATGGTGCTGGTAAGTTGAGTAATCCGATATGGTAGATATATTATCAAGGCTGCCACTTTCATATTTTTGTCGTGTGTATTTTCTTGACTCATATAATGCAAACCCATATCAACGCATATGGTATCAAGATCTAAACTAAGCTTCACTCAAAAAATGAGAACTCTTTCCGTTCACGTAAACAACACTTCCTCATCCTTACACTTACAAAGATAAAATTCTCTCTTTCACATGTACACATGTACGCTGACATTATGTACTCGTGTACATGAATGACGTACATAAGCAAAGCACATAACACAATTGTTTATTTTGACAATATGGAGAAAAAAATAAAGTAAGCAAAAGATAAAAGACCATTCATGTAGTTATGAAGAATGGTTGAAATGAACAATCAAGAAGTTAGGGAGTTAATTCGAGTAGACATCCGCACAATTAAAAGTTTGGGGTCAAAACGCAATTATGTGAATCCTAAAAGACCAAACGCACAAAAACATAAAAATAGCCATTGATGCTCTCGAACTTGTTTTGGCGGAGCCGTGACGGCGAGATGTGAGGCCATGGCGTCAGAAAGGGTATGGAAGAGTCTGATGCGATGCTAGTTTCGTTGGCCCAAAAAGACTAGAACTTTGGTCGAAACTTCAAAAGAGTCTCTGGTGCGGAGATTGGCGATGGCTGAAATTCATGGCAGAGCTCGATTGAAACGGAAGAACGCGGTAGAAAAGATGACCAATAAATTATTCTGAATTTAGGACTTTTAACGGTGTAGATTATAACGGATCTGAAGTATTTTGAGATCTTCGTGCCTTTTCTTCTTCTTGTTTAGAAAGATTGACGGATAATAAAATTTATAAATTTATTTTTTATCTAGAAAAGAGAAAGAAACAACGATAAAATAAGAAGATAAAAAAAAATAAAAAATGATGGGTCCCACTAGTTGAAAAACCCACTTCTGGTTTTATTTTAGTTGAGATAAACACGGCAGTAGCTGAAAGTGTTTGAGTGAAATAAAAACTCTGAAACTGCCTTTCTAAGTGTAAATAACTCTTTAAAGAAACAAAACATCCTTTCAGCATATAAGGAGGACATGCATGCCGTTTAGTTCCTACTCTCTAAATGAAGAATTATCTGACTATGCTCAATCTTTGACCGACGTCCGTGTCACTTTTGAAACGAGTAGGCGAACTACGCAACGTTTTTAAGCTGAGCTAACGTCATCATTAGCAAACCGTTGATGCACTTATTCAATTCATAAGGTACATTTGATAGATAGCAAAGGGGATAATTTAAGATTTAGATACAGTGATCGAGATGCTCATGCACGTGAGGAGCGTACCAGAAAGTACGAATCTATGTTATACAATTATTTTATCTCATCTCTCTCTGATATATCACCCAATTTTTTTATAGAATCTTAATTAGCTAGAAGAATACTATCTTTATCGTATGATAACATCTTAATTGTTTTCGTACGTTAAATTAGTAAACAAATGAAAATTCTTTCGCGTCGGTGGATGTGGTTTATAAGTTAAATTAAGGCACCGAAATTAAGGTCATTCGTCATTTGAAAAATAAGATACAACTGATCGATTTTGAAACTAAATTATATCAATGTAATGTAACGTATAAAATAAGTGATAGAACCTAAAGGAATCATAAAAACTCATAAAGCAAGATTGACTCTTATTCCAGGTTAACTCTGTTACATTTTTAAATATCCTCTATTATTAAAAAGAAACTAACGAAAATACTTGAGGAATTAAAACACAGACATCTCATAGTACTAGTCGAGTTTAGTGAAGCTATCAAAGAGAGTTTCTTCGTGTTGTCCGCCGACGACGTAGTCTAGGATCCCCTCTGCCGCCACTATTAAGCCGGAGCCATCGCCGGAGAGGGTAGATGACGTCGGAAGGTCGGAGGTCCTTGCGAAGAAGAAAACTGCGGTTAGAAAGAGGGCGGTGGAGAGAACTAGAGGCCAGAAGTAAGATACAACAGTGAGAAAACCGGGAGAATAAGTGACGAGAGCGACGGTGACGAAGGAGAAAACGAAGGCGAAGACTATTTGTAACTTGAACTTTAAGAGCTTCTCCCGGAACTCCATCTCTCCGATCACCGCTCAAGATCCGTGACTTTTGTTGGATAACACGAGAGAGATAGAGAGCGAGAGATTGAGAGCGAGAGATAGATATGTAAAGGGAAGGAGAGAGAGGTAAGCTATATTCATGTGATACTTCTCTCTTTATTATTAGTGGATCTTTAAAGAAATATGAAAGATTCCCCTGCTGACAAGAAAAAACGTCAAAATCAGAAGTTAATCTGTCAAAAAGATTATATTTAAATATTAGTGATTTTATTTTTTCGTAACACTGACTTAGGGTCCCAATGGTGACAGCGAAATTAGTAATAAAAGCGATACAAAATTAAAACAGTTTTGTGTAAAAAAAGGTGCAGAATATTGTTTGATTGGTAACAATATATATTTGCGGTATTGAATATTTATTTAATTAATAAAATAATAATGCTTTTTAAATATATAATATAATTAAATAATATAATAATATATTAAATATACTTTAATTAAAATGTCTTATATATATGTATATATTTTTGAATAAATATACTTCAAACTAAAATGTTTTTATTTGAACTACTTGTTAGCTTTAAAACTCATGTAGAGTTAAGTTAAATATGTCCCGGAGAAGATACAAATTTCTAAAAAAAATATTATAATTTTGGGTCTCTATTCGGGTTCGGTTTGGATCTATTAGGATTTTGGATTTTCAGGATCAAAGATTTCAGTCTCATTCGAGTATTTCTAAATTTTGGCACGGGTTTGTTTCAGATCTTTGTGGATTCGGTTCTGGTTCGAATAATCCATTGAAATTATTTTTAAAATTTTAAATTCATTATATGCTTTAAATTTCTTAAAATCTATAAACAAACTAATAACATATGTCAAGAAACCTAAACTTAAAATGTAAATTGATTTTGTTTAATATTTGGATAGAAAATGAATAGATATTTAAGTATTTTTGTTGTTTTGAGTATACTTTAACTAGATATTTTAAGTATTTTTGATTTTTTGAGTATATTTTAGCTATTTTAGTCATTTTATTTTGAATATCTATATATATTTTCAAGTATTTTGGATAACTTAAGAGTAATTTATATATTTTGGATGCTTTAGTATACATTAATTTAATTTTTTTAAATATATTTAGATATATAAATCTATTTCGGATATATTCGGGTATCCGAAATACTTTCGTTCGAGTTTGGATTCGGTTCTTTAAATACAAGAATTACATGACCTTTGTATATGGAGAGCCGGTCCAGAGTTTAAGGGATCAAGTTTCGGAACGTTTAACAAGATTTGGTCTAGCAAGATCAGAACCGTGGTTTATTATTGGAGATTTAAATGAGATAACTGGGAATCATGAAAAAGATGGGGGGGCCATACGGAGTGCATGATCTTTTGTACCGTTTAATAACATGATTGGGGATACTGAACTTTTGGAGTTTCCGGCCCGAGGAAATCAGATGTCATGGCAAGGAAGAAGGAAACAAGGAAAATAGAAAAAAGTAATGGTTAGGTGTCGTTTGGACCGAGCGTTAGCAAACGAAGATTGGCATACGCTTTTCCCATGCTCTTACACAGAATATTTGAGAATGGTGGGGTCCGATCATCGACCAGTGGTGGCTTATCTTGATAATAAAGTAACAAGACGGAGGAGACAATTTCGTTTTGACAAGAGATGGATTGGACAAGAAGGTTTATTGGATTCAATTGAGAGAGGGTGGGGTGAATTTTCAGAGGCGGATCCGGGGGATTTCGTTTCGAAAATCACAAATTGCCGTCATGAGATCTCCACATGGCGGAAGAATAATCCACCTTATGGGAAAGAGAAGATCTGAGAACTCCAGAAAGCACTTGAGGAGGTCCAAACAGATAATAATAGAACCCAGGAGGATATTCTGGAGGTCTCAAGGAAGTTACAGGAAGCTTATAAGGATGAGGAAAATTTATGGCAATAGAAGAGTCGTAATATGTGGCACACTTCAGGGGATCTAAATACAAAATTCTATCATGCTCTAACAAAACAACGTCGTGCCCGTAATCGAATTGTGGGTCTATATGATTCTGATGGAAACTGGATAATTGAGGAACAGGGGGTAGAAAAGGTGGCAGTGGATTATTTTGATGATCTGTTTCAGACGACAACTCCTTCAGGTTTTGATGGTTTTTTAGATGAGATTACATCTTCAATTACACCACAAATGAATCAACGGCTCCTTCGGTTAGCAACTGAGGAGGAAGTTCGACTGGCTTTATTTATGATGCACCCGGAGAAAGCTCCTGGGCCGGATGGAATGACGGCTCTCTTTTTTCAACACTCATGACATATAATAAAAAAGGATCTATTGGAAATGGTCAACAATTTTTTGACATCGGGAAAATTGGATACAAGGTTAAACATTACGAATATTTGCTTGATTCCTAAAAAGGAGAGGCCCACAAGGATGACTGAACTCAGACCTATCAGCTTATGTAATGTAGGATACAAGATTATTTCTAAGGTATTATGTCAAAGATTAAAGGTCTGTCTTTCATCACTGATCTCAGAGACGCAATCGGCTTTTGTGCCTGGACGTTTAATATCAGATAATATACTTATAGCTCAGGAGATGTTCCATGGTCTGTAGACTAACAAATCGTGTCAGGATAAATTTTTGGCAATAAAAATGGACATGAGCAAAGCTTATGACAGAGTTGAATGGGTCTTCATCCAGGACTACTAACAAAAATGGGCTTCGATCAGCATTGGATCCAATTAATGATGGAATGCATTTCCTCGGTTCAATATAAGGTTTTATTAAATGGGCAACCAAAAGGACATATAATACCACAGAGGGGATTACGACAAGGGAATCCTCTATCTCCTTATTTGTTTATTATGTGCACGGAAGCTTTGGTCGTGAATATTAAAAAGGTAGAAAGAAATAAGCAACTAACGGGTCTAAAGGTTGCTAGGCTTGCCCTCTAATTTCCCATTTACTCTTTGCAGATGATAGTCTTTTCTTTTGCAAAGCTCAGAAGGAAGAATGTCAGACAATTCTTAGGATCCTTAAGGAATATGAAGGGGTTTCAGGACAACAAATAAACTTTGACAAATCATCGATTCAATTTGGACACAAAATCGAAGAAGATACACGACAGAAATTACGAGGTGTCTTAGGTATACATAACTTAGGAGGATTTGGGTCATACTTGGGAATCCCGGAAAATCTGGGGGGTTCAAAGGTGCAAGTTTTTGGATTTGTTCAGGATTGGTTAAATAGCAGAGTAAATGGATGGACTTTTAAGTTTTTCACCAGAGGAGGTAAGGAGGTGATTATAAAATTTGTGGTTACAACTCTGCCAAACAATGTGATGTCATGCTTTCGAATCCCGAAAACGGTAATGAAGAAGTTAGTGAGTGTTGTGGCACAATTCTAGTGGAGTCCAGGGGGTAATAAGAGAGGTATGCATTGGAAATCATGGGACAAACTCTGTAGTCCTAAGGATGATGGAGGTTTTGGATTTAAGGATCTTAGAGACTTTAATACAGCTATGTTTGGGAAACAATTTTGGAGATTAATGGACAAACCTAACACGCTTTTTTCTCGTGTTTTCAAAGGGAGATATTTCAGGAATGCTTCACCCCTGGAACCCATTAGATCATACTCGTCATCTTATGGCTGGCGTAGTATTGTCTCTGCTAGATCTCTGGTTAGCAAAGGACTAATCAAAAGGGTGGGAACAGGATCATCTATCTCAGTATGGAATGACCCTTGGCTTCCATCCACTCGCCCGAGACCAGCAAATAAAAATCAACACAATCTTTACCCGGAACTAACAGTGGATGCTCTTATCGATGGAACATCACGGTCATGGAATCTACAGGTTATTCGGATCTGGTGGATCCGCAAGATGTGAAAATTATTGAAAGTATTCCTATAAGCAGATTTCACCTAGAAGACCGAAATGGATGGCATTTTACAAACAATGGGAAATACAGGGTTAAATCTGGATATGATATATGCCACGGACACATAACTCAAAGGCGGATAGTCTAGCACGCAGTGCAAGGAAACAACCATTGTTTGTCGTTCATATGGATGCAGAGTTACCGGGATGGTTCGCAGAGTCTATATGAATCTGTTTTGCTGCTGACAAAAAAAAAGAAATACAAGAATTTCGAATCCGTTCAGATATTTAGTCAATTACGGTTTGGGTTGGATACTACTTTTTGGATCATGTTCGGTTTTGTTTTCTGGATTCAGATTTTTACCCAGTCCTAACATGTACAATCAATTAAATTCTATATTTTCATTTTCCAAAAAAAAAGACGTACCGTTTTAAATATATGAAGTTATGAATAGACACTAAATACAGTGTAAATATATATTGTATAAAAGATAAATTTCAAAAAGTAAGTGCGTTTTCGGTTTGAGATGTGGTGCGGATTTGGACAACGGTCCACTACTTTACAAAGCATTTATCTTAAAATTATTTACGGGATAAATGCTATATATAAAACTAATTTTTATCTCTTATTTTTATTTGTATTTATTTACATATTATGTATATAATTAAATTAGAATCAAAATATAAATCAAAACAATACGTCTTATTTATTTACGATATTTTTTTGGTAAATAAATAAAAATAATCATTTTATTTATTTTATATGGTATATAACTAAATTTCAATGATATTAACATAGATATATAATATATTTTAATATAAATATTTATTATTGAGAATTCATACTAATATGATAAACACAAAATTTCTAATGTGCGATATTTTGAATGAAAATTTCAAAATTAAAATATTAAAGTTTCAATAATTTTTCAATACAAATTTAGAAATTATCATTTTTAAGTATTTTTCTATGTTATATAATATAATTTTAAACTATATTAATATATAATATGAATGTCTAGTAAATGAGACTTCATATTCATACGATTTATGATCATTTGTATCTTCTTATTACCAAAAAAAATTAAACCGTTGATCACAAAATTTTAGTGTGAGATATTTAACGTTTTTAGTAATTTATAGTCGTTTTAAAAATTCAAAATATAACATATAAGAAAAAATATATATTTTTTATTATATGATTATTGTGGTTGTTTAATATCTTTTAATAATATAAAATTAAACAAAAAAGACCTAAGATACAAAAAAATATTATCATATATTTATTATTCATAATCATTGATTGTCATATATACGTCAATCATATTAGGCAATTCCGTATCTTTTATTAAGAAAATTGTGAAAATATTCTTTTATATACTATTTATCAATTTAATAGTTAGTTTAATAAAAAATATAGTATAAGGTAAGATGTACTAACCAATTTTTTTAAGAATTCTGAATTTCATTCTCATAATGACACGTGACTACAAAACACAATTTTGTAATGTTTATCGATTAATATATAAAGGATTTCGGTGTTCGCGGTTTTGTATTTACTTTTTTTGAAAACCGCATATTTAGAAAAGAAATTTGTGAATACAATTCGTAACCTTAAAGACTAATAAGGCCAACATTAGTGGTAAAAAAAGAAACGACGGATTTCCGAAGACCTGTTATAATGATAAAAAAATATTAGCCAATGAGAAAGTAACAAATTTAATAAAAATCTCTCAACAAGAGATCTCACAGAATTGATCAACACTTTCTCTCCTCTTTTTGCTTAGTTTTTTTTTGTTTTGTTTTGTTATTTTGATCATGAGAAATTTGTAGAGATACTCTCCAATGCAGATGCCCTAATAATTATTGATTCATGTAGCTAATCGGTAATAGAAAATCGATATAAAAACAGTAAAAAAGATTCAACATTTTATATAGGTTTGTCCACCATTGTGTTTTTTACTTTTAGAATATATTAAGATTATAAAGTTTAGAAAATAATTACATCGGTCAGTCTTATCTAAATAAAACGTCAAAATCAATAAGTTTGTAGTTAGACACAATTTTTACTAATTAAAAATATTTTGTTGCAAACATCATCTTTCAAAACTGTTAGATTTTCATACATTAATAAATAGGTCAAATTAAAACTTTATATTTTGCACATAAAATGATAAACTTTGACATATATTCATGTAATTTTGTTTTAATTTAGATAATGCTTGAATAAATTTACTTATTTATTATACTCAGTCTATAAACTTGGTTTAGTGATTTCTATATTCGACTTTTTCTTTTTAAAAAGCTATCTGGATAGAGTATTGCTTTTATTTTCCTTTATTAACAGCTTATATAAAAATGTGGTAAGAAAAACAGCTTGTATTAAAAGGTGAAATTGTTTTAAAAGTCAAAGAATGTAACATTTTCTGACATGAATAGTAAATCGTACAAGATAATATAATGAATGATATTCCATTTCAAAATAATTTTGTCCGGTTTGCATGATTGATATATCGACTTTATTTCAACCGACAAGTATAATATGGGCTTCCTCGGAGCCCATATAATACCTTTTGACAACTGCAATACACGCCGTCTGTAGATCGGTTAAACGGCAAAGCATTTTCTTCGTATTGTTCGTAACAGCGCGATATTAAACACACTAACAAACAATTCACTGGACGATCCGACAGCAATTATTAAGATTTAAGACCAGCTCCATTGGGGAGTTCTTAACACAAGTTTTTCACAAAAAGGAAAAAAAAATAAATGAAAAAGGCCCAAAATATAAAGAACCGCTCTTTAATATGGACTTTCTAGAGCTTGTAAGAAGCCCTTACGTGGCAGTATGTTATTGGACCATGCATTAATTCCTCTCCTCTTCTTCGTCGAAGAAACACAAGCCTTCTATCTTTCCTCCGTTGATGAATCTTCTGAAAAAACACAGGCCTTCTTCGTCTCCCACATCGCAACGATCGATCCGCGGAGGAGTTATCAGTTCATTTACCGATTCTCTAGCCTGTGACTCTGTGAGCGATGGATTCTACTTCTGCTCTCGTCGTCAAGGTTAATTTCTTTTCTTTACCCTCTGTTTTAGCTATTGGTGATTCTGAGCTGCGATCGCGTCGATCTTTGTATATATTGCTCTAGGTTTACGAGATTTGTTGTCTCTTGTAATATCTCCTTTGTTTTTCGAATTTTTCCATGGATCGATTGTGTAACCGCCAGAAAATTGAAGCGGAGATTCAAATTTACTCTGTTAGTAGCATAAACCCTAAGAAATATTGTGCTTGATCGTGATCGTAATCGTGATCGCTACGCTTGTTTAAAACTTTTAATTCATTCATGTGAGTGTCTAGTTTTGGTTCATTTGTGTGATTGATAATATAAAGATTTCTTTGCAACTGCTTGTAGCAGCACGGTTGGCGAAATTGGTTACCGACAAAGTGATAACGCCACAGTCTGAACTACCAGTGTTGTACCCAAAGACTGGAGGCAATCTCCATTGTTTCACTGCGCTGACTCCATGTGTGGTGCTCGACATTCTCACACCTCCTTACAACGAAAGCTCTCGCAGGTCTTGCAGTTACTGTATGGACTATCCTTTCTCCACCTTCGGTATGCAAACTTTCTCCATCTTCAGAACAGAAGAACATTAAGTTTACTATGTTTTTTCTTTGGCCGATGGTTACTTCTCTTTGGTTTGATGTTTACTTATCTATGCGACTGGTAATAAGCTGATCATCAGCTTTGTTCTTGCTTATCTATGCGACTTGTAAAATTTTTTTTTTTTTTTTAAGGAACCCCAAGGGGTTCTTCCATTGGAAGAGGAAAAAATAATTCCCCTTAACCAAGGTTCTAATCTTGTCAAATCACCTTATTTAATCTTAATTAAATCATTAGAACTCCTTAGAGGTCCTAATTGATGGACTTGCTCTAAGGATTTATGTATTTATATATGTGTTCTTATCTTCAGAGATATGTAAATCTCTCTTTCTTTCCGTATCACTTTCTTTCTCCCAAATCAAATCTTCTTCTTATTTTTTTTTATTTTTTTTTTGTAACTGAAATCTTCTTCTTATTCCTCTGAGCTTCTCCCAGACATCAGCAAACAAACCAGCAGGGACAGAGAAGTACAAACTTAACAATCTCAAAACTCATCAGATAAATTATTAAAAATATAATTGAAAAAAATGAGCTGCAACGGTTGCCGTGTGCTCCGAAAAGGTTGCAGCGAGAATTGTATCCTCCGGCCATGTATTCAGTGGATAGAAAGCGCCGATGCTCAAGGCCACGCCACCGTCTTCGTGGCTAAATTCTTCGGCCGTGCCGGTCTCATGTCCTTTATCTCCGCCGTACCGGAATCTCAGCGTCCCGGTAATTAACCTAACTAAACCATATATCAACTGGTTCGAATATTACTTTGAATACTGTCCTGTTTTCTAATCTTTGGTTTCTTGTGTGTTTTTGTGCAGCTTTGTTTCAGTCTTTGCTATATGAAGCTTGTGGAAGAACAGTGAATCCGGTCAACGGAGCAATCGGAATGTTGTGGACGGGAAACTGGAGAATCTGCCAAGCTGCTGTTGAGACGGTGCTTCGCGGCGGTTCTTTGAGACCTATCCCTGAGCTTATCACTCACGGCGGCGGGTTTCCATCGGCGACATCTGAAGAAGCATCTGAGATCTGCGCGGAAATGTTGAAGCTCCAGCAGAATGATGGTTCCAGCGATCGTAACATCTACAATCATTCCAGATTTTCAAGCTCTAGATCAAGATCTACGCTGGATTCTTCTCCCAGGAAACGTAAGCTCGATATATCACTAAACCCTAGTTTACCCATGAAAGCAGTGCCTTCTTCCACACGGCACCAATCTAGAACACCGTCGATGAACTCAGAGGAGTCAATGACAACGACGACGACGTTTTGGGATAACTCCGCATCTGGTACTCAACACGGAAACGGAGGAGGAGAAACAAGCAGGCTGCTTAACCTTTTTGTTTAAGGAAACGATGTTTTCTTTTTTTTTTTCTTTCTCTGGGTTAGTTTAGGGTTCAGAAATGTATTTTTACACATTTTCTTTCCCTTTTTCGTGGATAACAAGTATTTGGACCGATGACGCGATTTTGTTCTCTCCGGTTAGGCTTGTTAAACAAATGCTAAAACTTTGTTGAGTGAAAATTGAATATTATTTTAACCATGTTATATTATCTCTATTTTGTTATGACTAACACGATAACAAAATAGTAATCACTGTTCGAGACAAACTCGTAATAATGAACTACTTTACACCAGATGATCCATCCATCTTGTCTAATATTTTTTCCAGTTTTTTTACTTGTAATCGCTATTCACCGCAATGCTGCAGCAGCGTATGCAAATTCCATGTTTATTTTGTTGGATATTCAACGTTTATAGACTTTTTAGCATATAAATAGCATATGAATGCATATAAAACTTAGCAAGTAACCCCCCACCAAACAATATATAGCGGGGCTTATAGAACATCTAATAACTCAAATGATGGAAACAAATAAATAGTAGTAGATCTTAACATCTTACCACACAAAAAAATAGTGCCGTACATAAAATAATAAAGATGGATAGACAATATCTAAGCATGTGGTTGGACCAAATGGTTGGAGAGGAGGCCACATTGACACATGGTCCTTTGTTTTAGAGGCAGCTTTTGGACGACGCAAAGAGCCATTTTCCATCTCCATCCGTGGAATAATCTAAAACACGCTCTTAATCTCTCTTTTGTTATGAAAACAAGCGAGAAGTCTGTATCTTAATTAGACAATAAAAAACCCTTTATATAGAGAATTGCATAAATATGAAACCTTAATACAATATGAGCTAGGAAATACAAATACATAAGAATATAAGCCTTCGAATATGGGCCTTCGAATATGGGCTTCCACTAGACCTTGGTTTATAACACTCCCTCTCGGAAGACCATCTCCGAAGTGGTTTGTAATACGCTTTGGATGTTGCCTCATTAAAACCTTAACAGGAAAACCCAATGGGATAAAACCATGGTGAAGGAAAAAGAGTACAACACGTATTACTCCCCCTGTTGAGTACATCTCTGGATGTCAGTAACGCCTTACTAATTAGATCCACCAAATCCTCGCTTGAGTGAACTTGGACGGACAAACAACCTGTATCACCAAAATAATTTACCCTTCTTCGAGTAGGTTAGTATCAAATGGACCCAAGTCTTTAGTTCCTTGTAGGTAACAAAAATATGTATAATCCCGTTCTAGTGCCTTTGAGTCGATCATGAGCTAAATTTAGCTAATAGATTACGGCAAATTATTTATCTAGCCTTGTATGGCTCGCCAAATCCGCAGGTCTTGCAGTTACTGTATGGACTATCCTTTCTCCACCTTCGGTATGCAAACTTTCTCCATCTTCAGAACAGAAGAACATTAAGTTTACTATGTTTTTTCTTTGGCCGATGGTTACTTCTCTTTGGTTTGATGTTTACTTATCTATGCGACTGGTAATAAGCTGATCATCAGCTTTGTTCTTGCTTATCTATGCGACTTGTAAAATTTTTTTTTTTTTTTTTAAGGAACCCCAAGGGGTTCTTCCATTGGAAGAGGAAAAAATAATTCCCCTTAACCAAGGTTCTAATCTTGTCAAATCACCTTATTTAATCTTAATTAAATCATTAGAACTCCTTAGAGGTCCTAATTGATGGACTTGCTCTAAGAGGCCTATGTCCCAGTATCAAGGGCCGGGTTCCAGTGTTGGGTTTGAAATTTAATATTTTCATTTAACTCGAGGCTAAAACCGTCATTACGGCAACAGTGTTCTTCCCAACCCTAGTTGTAGACGGTAGCTGCTTCACTCATGTTGCCGATTAGTTACCGTGTAATCTGCTAACTATTTTGAAAAAGTTAAACCGTAAAGTTTCAAAACTTTATAAAAATCTACATCTCTTTCTGTTTATGTTCTGTAGGAACTAAACTAGGAAGTTTATGTGGTTTAGATTAGAACAAGCAGCATCACGTGCAGCGCAGAGATAACTTATATAAAAAAAGAAGCAGGTTATTGACCCGTGACCTCCTCTCTTTTTACAAAATCTCTGCACGGACGTGACACGTGAGCATGACAAAGCTGCCATCTTTCCTCCTTCCATTATTGAGTTTCAAGGTACAGCTTCCATATGCAAAGTTGAAGTTTTTTTGATGGTTTTGAACTACTAAAGAAAAAAAAAGAGAGTGTACTTTCTATTCAGGGCGTCGCTAAAACTAGTGGGATCAGTGTTTTGATTGGGAGTAAATGGCTACTTTTCATTCTGTTCAACATGCAGTGAAGCTCTTCAACGCTGGTTTACCTTGTGGAGAACATCTCAACAAGAGGCAAGAACAGGTTAATTATTTATTGTTCAGTTCTTTCTTTATAACATTTTGGTTTTATTTAGTCGGTATTTATTGTTCAGTTCTTTATAATTTTTAGTTGTGGTTGTAGGAAGTGTTGGTGGAAGAGACAGATGTTAACAAGTTGAAGGCGAAAATAAAGAATGCAGAGATGGCGAAGATTGAGGCTTTGTTAGAGCTTGAGGAAGCTAAAAAAACGGTTGAGCATCTCAATCACAAGCTGGAGATTAGGAATAAGAGTGATGAGAAAGGTTTAGCTTTGAGAAGTATTAGTAGTAATGTGAGAGACGTGACTTCAGAGCTAGGCATTGCTAAAGAATTGCTTCAAAGAGTAGTAGCTCAAGAGGAGAGTCGTCAGGACTTAGATGTGAGTAGTAGTAATAATGTGATAGTTGTGACTTCTGAGCTAGGCTTTGCTAAGGAATCACTTCATAGAGCAGCTGAAGAGGAGAGTGGACTGTGTTTGTTAATGGAGTCTCTCAAGCTCGAGCTTGAAAACGTTAAGAAAGAGCATTCAGAGCTTAAGGAGAAAGAGCAGAGAGAAACGGAACAAGCCGTTGAGGAGCTGAAGAAGGAAGCTGAAGAAGCAAAGAGGGAGCTTTTGCAGTTAGAGGAAGAGCTCATCAAGATCGCTCTTAAGGAGGCCCAAGAAGCAAAAGCTGTAGAGGAACACGAAGCTGAGGAATGTCTAAACAACGTTCAAGAAAGTTGTGGTGGTGGATTAAGTGAGACGGAAGCATTGAGAGCATGCAGAGATGAAACACTCAAGAAACTAGAGATGAGCGAGAAGGAGATTGAAGATATCAAAGCAGCAACGCAAGAGGCGTTGAAGAAGGCAGAGATGGCTGAGGAAGCTACAATTGTGGTGGACGCAGAGCTTAAAAGACGGCGTAAGGCAGCTAGTAGGATGTGGGCTAAGTCGTTTCCCTCTGCAAAGGAAGTGGACAAGTCGAAATCGAGATCCAAAGAGACTTGTTTAGTCAAGTGTTAGGGAAGAACCAGCTGGTCTCTTTTGAAATTGTGACAATCTGTAATAAACTCATAATTAAAAGAAATAAGTGTGTCAGTTTGTTTAAAGTTGGAAGCTTTTAATATGTAAACAATTCAGTATCATCATCGTATAAACTAACCATATGTAATTCTTCCAATGAGTTCAATAAACCTATAGATCATGTAATCTCCTGACTTGTATAGTTTAAAAAGTAGTTCTTTTGCGAAAAAACTCTCCACAATTATCCTTTTCAACAAGAATTAGCATTTACCTGGCTATTATCAGTGAATTTTGTTCTTCAGTGGGTGGTTAAACAAAAGGAAAAGGTTTAGGTACTAAAAAAGGAAAAAGGAAAATATCAGGGGTATATAAAGAAATAAATTAGACTTCTTTCTCTCTACTTCTCTCTCGTAACACGGTCCGACTCAATTCTCTCTCGCCTTTATCTCGATTTTGGTTGATTTGGGAATTTAGGGGTTTTTTTTTTTGTGAAGATGACGACTGCAGCTAGGCCAACGTGGGCTCCGGCCAAGGGAGGTAACGAGCAGGGCGGTGCTCGTATTTTCGGCGCTTCTCAGAAGTATTCGTCTCGCGATGTCGCCGCTCACACCACTCTAAAGCCAAGGTTTTTTTCTTCTCTTTTGAATCGACACAGATTCTTTAGAAATCTAGGGTTGATTGCAATAGAAAGATTTCGAATTGTATTTAGATGGATAGCTTATGCATCTGTGGAAGAGATCTGATCTTCTAGGGTTTGATTGAAATTAGAAAGATACTGGGTATATCTGTTTATGGAATATATAAATAACGTGTGTTGCTTGTTTTTTTTGGCAGGAGGGAAGGGCAACACACGCAAGAGGAAGTGGAGAAGAAGAATCTTCGTGATGAGCTTGAAGAGCGTGAGAGGAGGCACTTCTCTTCCAAAGACAAATCTTACACTGGTATGTACAGATTACAAATTTGAAGTCTTTTTTTTTTTCACTTAAGATTCTTCCTTTGTTTTAACTGCATCTGGACTAACTAGGTTTTGTTTTATCATTTAGATGATAGAGATCGCAGGAGAGGGAATCAGCTACTCCTGGAAGGTTAGACAAAGTCTTTAATTTTTTTTTTTAATTCCATCATCTGTCCTGCTTGTTGTTTATGTCTCAGGATGATAAATATTGTTTGATCATATGTCTTCTAACGTGGATTATCCTTCTTTTAGGCTCTAAAAGGGACCCTGAAGATCGGATTGTTCCTCGCAGTGTAGATGCTGATGATTCTGATGTTGATCTCAAAAGTGATGATGATGATAGGTAACTACTCTTCTTCTTCTTCTCTTCCCCTTTGCACTTCTTTATTGCTTGCGTTTTGAATTTGGATAAGAATCAAGGTTGGGGCTGGTAACTAGGTCTATCTGTAAGTCATATTGGTGCCATAGTTTGGGTAGATAATTTTAATTATGTGGTGAGTTTTTTTTTTTTTTTTGGGGGGGGGGATATGTGATTGTCCTTTCGCTTACATCAAAACTCATAATTCTCGAGTTCCATGAAAGTTATCTTACGCTTTGTTTTGTCTTTGTTAGTGATGATGAAAGTGATGATGATGACGAGGACGACACTGAAGCTCTCATGGCTGAACTCGACCAGATTAAGAAAGAAAGAGTGGAGGAGAGGCTCAGGAAGGTAAAGTTAACTCTTATATGTTCGATGATTCTTCTCAGATTACTATTTATGCAAGGTAGATTTGGTAGTAATATCTGTATCATTCACGTTTTTCAGGAAAAGCAGCAGCAGATGGAGGAGCTAAACGCCAAAGAAGAAGAACTTCTCAAAGGAAACCCACTGCTTAACAACGCTCCAACTTCGTTTAGCGTCAAAAGGAGGTTAGGATTTTGTTGATATCCTGTTTCTTCATGAATCTTGAGAGTACTAAGAATTGTTTTTCGTCTTTTCAGGTGGGATGACGATGTGGTATTCAAGAATCAGGCTCGTGGTGAGATGAAAGCACCTAAGCGCTTCATCAATGATACAATAAGGAATGACTTCCACAGAAAATTCCTGCACAGATATATGAAGTGATTGAACATGAGTGTTTATTCGTTGCTACTTGTCTGTATGATGAATGATCTTATGCTTTTACACTGTCTCTTGTGCTAATACAGAAGCCAACCAACGACTGTTTTATGCTTTATATCAAAAACTTATGCACTTGACTTCAATGCTATTTTTCTCAAATTCCTACTAAGCTCTCTTTATCATCACTGACACCATGACACATGCAAAATTGGAATTAGCTTTATCGTTTGTGCGCTTCTGTGTCTGTCTTTGATTTCCACCAGAGAAGATCCAACACAACGGCCACACCAAGTGATTCAACGAGCGTTCGCTTATCAAGGTAATCTCTACGCCGCTCTACAAATGTTCATCTGGATAGAATAATGAACTGATTCCTCTGTCTTTGATTTCCACCAGAGAAGACCCAACACAACGGCCACACCAAGTGATTTAACTAGCGTTAGCTTATCAAGGTACTCTCTACGCCGCTCTACAAATGTTCATCTCGATAGAATAATGTACTGATCCCACCATGAAAGTGCCCAGTCCTTCTTCACTTGTATTCCTATTTGAAGATGTTCTGTCTCCTTTCTATTCCTAGGGTTTTCTTCCTTCTCTTTTGGCTCCAAGTCTGTCCTGTACCTTAGTTGCAGGTACTGCAATCATAACACTAGTCTCATTAAGGAATGTCATTGTAGATAAGCTTCCCTTTGACATTATTTGTCAATCTTCCTCCCATTATCTTCAAAAGAGTGGTTTTGCTACTACCTGAAGGCCCCATTAGTGTAAGGATTTCTCTTGGACCCTTGGAAACAATTACTGAAACTCAGGACACTAGCTATAAGATTCATCAAACCCATCCTTGGAAATGGTCGTAGGGTGAGCTTCTGTTATGATCCTTGGACTCCGATTGGCCCGCTGATTCAGTTTATTGGTGTCCAGGGACCTCTCCAGCTTCGGGTACCGTTAAACAGCACGGTTTCGGATGCTTGTAGAAATGAAAACTGGTGTATCCCTTCACCCAGAACAGATGAAGCGCTGGACTTTCGTACGTATTTGACCTGCATTCCTTGTCCGGCTGTCTCTGCAGTCAGCGATTCTTATGTTTGGTCTACTTCAGCTAAAGAGGAATCAAGGTTCAATGCTTCGAATACCTGGAAGGATCTTAGAATCACGGCCCCCATTCAAGCTTCGGCTGACCTTATTTGGTTCAAAGGTGCAATCCCAAGAAACAGCTTCACCATGATGTGGGTTGCTACTAATATGAATCGGCTTCCAACAAAATCAAGGCTGGCATCTTGGGGACTTAACGTTCCTAACTCATGTTGCCTTTGTTCTATGTACAAGGAAACACGAGACCATTTGTTTCTCTCCTGTGATTTAGCACTTGGACTGAACTGTTGTCTTGGATTCGAGGTACTTCTGCTGCTGCTCCTTCTCTGCTGAGAAAGCTAGCTGCTCAATGCATCATATTTCATCTCTGGAAACAGAGAAACAACGTATTGCACAATCATCTTTCCCTGCCACCAGAGACAATCACAGGTTCACTAACAAGGAGATGAGGAAGGGAGAGGAAGTTTTTCCTCGACCTCATGGCTAAGTGGATGCCCTGATCTTCGAGTGGCTCGTCTAGAACCAGTTACTACTACCTTGTTTTTTTTATTTTTTTGCCAAGGTGTAATATAATCTAGATATACTAAGCTTGTCAATCTAACTCTTTAATTTTAACGATAACTAGATCTCAACCGCGCGGATTTTTGTTTTCATTTATTTTTATATAAATATTTGTTTTCAACTCTAAATTGATATATATTATAATATATATGTGTCTATCAATTTTTAAAACATAATAAGTTTACTGTATATTTTTTTCATTGAATATATTGTTTCAAATTTCACTTGTATTTGTATCTTCTTCTATATATATATATTTTCAGATTATTATTTCATTATTAAAATTGTAACTATATATATAAAGATTAATAATAAATATTGTTTTATTATCATATTCAAAAATATTGTAACATTTCACAAATTTAGAAAGTTTTTAAAAAATTAAATTTTTTGCTTCATAGATTTATATTATCAAGTAAATGATTAAACATTTAGTTTTTGTTTAATTTTTAAAATAAACTATATAGTTTAAAATTTATTTTCATTGGTTTAAGGTAGTAAAGATTAATCATTGTTAGATAATATGATTTTTGTTAGTTAAAAAAATCTTTATAATTTTAAAAGTTAACATCGATAAATATTTAGCATATAGAGGTATAATATTACAACATTAAATTATATCTATTTAATTTATACTATCTATAAATCCAATGGAACATCTATTGTTTAAATCCAATTATTGATAGTCCAATAAAAATTTCTGGTAGACCCAAAATTTAAATGATAAGATTAAATATTAAATGTAACATGATTTTATAGGAATATGTCCATTAGATCTATTTTTTAAAAAAATCACACATGAATCTGTGACTTCTGTTTTAATATATAAGATTATCTTTTATTCAAAAAATAAAATTAAATAATAACAACGTGTTTAATAGCCATTTGCTAAAATATATTTGTCATTGGACACAAAAATAATTTAGATCTACTTTTTCTTTTGTTCGTTGTATTTACAATATTGTTGCTCATATTTTAGCAAAAAGAAAGCCATTGAATGGGTATTTCTCTTGTGATCGTATTTAACCATATCTGGTTAACTCCAAATATATATTCGGATATCTGGTTAACTCTAAATATATATTCGGACAGTTTATAAATTAGTACTTTTTTTTGGAACAACTTTTTATAAATATTACATTTAATCATTTATTTTTCTTTAAAATGAATTTTAGTTTTACTTTAAAATTTTAATGTTACTTTATCGAATTGCATATAAAAACAAATTTGTATTTTATAATACATATTTCAACATATATAATATGTATCAAGTAGTATAATTAAAATATATGAAATTCAATTCTATAAAATTTAACCAATATATAATATTATAAAATAATGTTTTCTTTAAGTTTTTGTATATAAAATATTTTAAAAATATATTTATAGAAATTAATAATTTACGAGAGTCCTCACCATTATTAGTTTATAGAGTTTTTAGTGTACAAATATCTAACTTAAGCTGATGGATGATATGTGCTAACATGAGCCGACAAGTTACATGGACGCTCGCTTCTCTAATTCAAAAAGACTTTTATTTTTTTGTTTTTTAGTGTGAAGTTTCTTGAATCTAAACCCTGCACCATCATTATTGATGAATGTATAAATAAGTTCAAGGATGGAAACACATACATATAGGGATTACAAAACTGAAACATTAATAGAGAAAAGGAAGAAGAGAAACTATATGCAGTCAGTCTCCGACGTCAACCAAACACTCCCAACCTCCGACGATGAAAAGGAGAAGTTCAACGTATACTCCACCGCAGTCCATAAGGTCGTAGTCATGATCAACGCGGGGGTTTTAGGATTACTTCAGCTCACGAACCAGGAGTCATCTGTTTTCGAAACACATAAACCAACATTGATATGTTTTTGTCTCCTCATTTTCTTCTACGCCGTCCTTCTAGTACGTGAAGCCATAGACGTGCGTAAACGTTTTGGGTCCGTCGCCAGACTCGTCGGACACACGAGCCATCTGTTGGGTGGTCTCGCCGCTCCCGTCCTCATCTCTATCGTTTCCACAGAGTTTGCTTTCGTTTTTCTTCTTCTCTGGCTTTTCTGGTTCTCATGTGTCGCTTATGATACTTTCAAAGAAATTAAGATCAACTCGGAGGCAAACAGCACCGGTGCATCCCAGTCCTCGCCGGTTTAATATCTCATGGACAATGGCTTCGTCTCGAACAGGCCCGGCCCAGTAAAATTGTTGCCTAAAGTGAAATAAAAAATGGCGCTCCTGCAGAATCGAACTAACCTTCGACCTTAATTACACTGTGGTTCCCAACTACAAGACTACAAGCGACTTTTATAATTTTGATGGCCTTAAATTGTTAATATATTTTGGCTCCCAAAGCCCTAGCTTTACCAGCTTTAGGTCAGGGCAGGCACTGGTCTCGAAAATATAACGATAGATAGGTATATATAAAATATAAGACACTCGATACGATTTACATTAACCGGAGAGATGTTTGTAACCGAGCAGATCGGAAAATAATTTGTGTTGACGGTATATGAATAAGAAAATCTTGTTTTATTTTACACGTTTGAAACTATTGGTTTCATAATCTCACGATCCATCCATACAAAGTGTCCCTTCACTGCAAGAAAACATATTTTTTACGAGGGCGGTATTCGTTGTAAATTCGTCGTAATAGGGGCTTTACGACGAATTAACATCGATACGCGTTTCGTTGTTAAACGCTCGTCGTAACGGAGGTTTCGTCGTAAAGTCCTAGTTACGTTTACGAGGAAGTCAATTCCTCGTAAAGCGGAAGGAAACTATTCGTCGTAATGCCCTCGTAAATGACGATGTAAATACCTCGTAATAGTTCGTTGTAAAAGCCACGTAAGGCTTCCACGTAAAGTCGATGTAAATTTTACGAGGACTTTACAACGACTTCATGTAAATTCCTCGTAAACGTTACGAGGACTTAACGTGGAATTTTACAACGAATTTACATCTCCATATTTAAAATATTAATTAATTATAATAATTATATAAATTTTATAAAACAATAATTTTAAAATTTAAAATATTTGAAATAAAATTAAATATGAAACCAAATAATTTTTTTAAAAAAACTATAAATTCATTAATTAAATAGAATTTAAATTTTTTATACAAAACAAAAGAAATTAAAAAAGGAAACTAAAGGCCAACATCATGGTCATCGAAGTAGTTGGCTGAGGGGTTCGGGTCTGTAGACGTTCCTGCTTCGGGATCCGGCTGGCTCATCCCGAGAGCTGCTCGTCTCTCCGCCAAAGCTCTCTGCAAAGTTGGATTTCCCACCGCCATCACATCCAGCAAACCCTCGAGAGAGTCCAAACGCTGCTGCTGG
>NC_027752.1:41298119-41313167 GCF_000695525.1 Brassica oleracea var. oleracea | reverse complement strand
CACGTTTTCACCTTTATATAACGGTAACATGATTCGTTGTAATGTCGATGTAACGTTTACAACTATTTCGCATTCCACGTACTTTCGTCGTAAACTTACATTGACTTTACGACGAAATCCTTTCGTCGTAAATTACCATGGAGTTTACGACGAAATAATGTCTCGTCGTAATTGCGTTGTAAAGCCCATGTAAAGTTACGAGGAAATAATTTCGTCGTAAACCGCCGTTGTTACTGCTACGTTTTCTTGTAGTGCTTTTTTTATCACTAGAAACAAAGACAAACTTTGCCCAAAATAAAAAGAAAGACAAACTCTATTTTCTACGCAGTAAAACATAATAATACATGTTAATGTGCATATAAATGAGTTAGGCCCAACATGAAGACTTGGCTCAATTAATGTAAAGACCCATAAACTAATTGGGTTATCAACTAGATTTGAACCCGGATATTCGTGCGAAATATATGTTTATTTTTAAAAATAATATTTAAACTATAAAATAAGTTATAAAAATATATAATATCAATTTTAAATATATAAATTATTTCGAAAATTTAATATTTGTTGAATTTATTTTTGTTTGATGAAATTTTATTAATCACTTATTTTATTAATTTTTGTTTAAAAAATTGTATTCTCGAAATTATTGTATGTGAACAAATTAAATGATTTAATATTATATTATATTATTTTAATATATTATATTTCAGTTTAATGTTTTTATTTTTACTATAAAAATCAAACATAAAATCTTATAACCAATAAATTATTATTTATTTTGTTTAATAAAAAAGTTAATATGATAATTTCAAAAATAATTGGGATGTACTATTTAATTTTAAAATTAATTATTAAAATATATATATAATTTGGTCTATATTATATATGATAAAAATTAAGAAAATAGCATAATGGAAATATATTTGGCTTTTATAAAAATGATATTGTTTAGATATATATTTTTATTTGTTTCTGTTAGGAAAATATCATATATGAATAAATTTAGGATATTTAGTTAAGTTTCTAATCAATAGTCTAACATAGATTGTTGTATGGTAGATAAAAAAAATAAGATACTAAATTAATAGATAAGATGGTTACTTAAATGAATTAGGCCAAATATGTATGAAGACTTGGCTAAATTAATATAACGGCCAATAAACTAATTGGGGTTGTTTCGTAAATACCAATGGTTATGAATCCCGTTTTCCCGTGAAAGTTATCTTAGAACATCCGTATTGAGGGTTTATGGGAGGAGTTTACACAGAAATCAAGAAAAAAAAATAATAAAATAATAAAATCACAAGAACCCCTCTCTCCTAAAGTTCTCTTGGATGAACCCCTCTCTCCTAAAGTTCATCACTGTAGCACGGGTCCCACGTGTCGTGGCGGCCCGCGATTGGTCTAATTTTTTTTTTTTTTTTTTTTTTTTGCAATTACAGGTCGCAAATTTAATAATAAAAAATTGAAAAGATGAACCCGAAGGGGGTTCATTGATGTGGGTGCTCTTACGATTTGTTTTGTCTTCGTTAGTGATGAGTGATGACGAAAATGATGATGATGACGAGGACGACACTGAAGCTCTCATGGCTGAACTCGACCAGATAAAGAGCGGAGGAGAGGCTCAGGAAGGTAAACTTACTCTTGTCTGTTTTATGATTCTGCTCAGCATGATTACTATTTAAAAAATGATAGATACGTTTTCCCTAAACACGTTTATATGCAAGGAAGAATTGTCTTGTCAGAGTTACTGTGCTTCTTTGGTAGTAATATATGTATCATTCACGTTTTTTCAGGAAAAGCAGCAGCAGATGGAGGAGCTAAACGCCAAAGAAGAAGAGCTTCTCAAAGGAAACCCACTGCTTAACAACGCTCCAACCTCGTTTAGTGTCAAAAGGAGATTAGGATTTTGTTGATATCCTGTTTCTTCATGAATCTTGAGATTAGGATTTTGTTGAATTATTTTTCGTTTTTTCAGGTGGGATGACGATGTGGTGTTCAAGAATCAGGCTCGTGGTGAAATGAAAGCACCAAAGCGCTTCATCAATGATACAATAAGGAATGACTTCCACAGAAAATTCCTACACAGATACATGAAGTGATTGAACAAGAGTGTTACTTGTTGCTACTTGTCTGTATGATGAATGATATAAGGCTTTTATTCTGTGTGGGATTTTATAATCTCTCTTGTACTAATACAGAAGTCAACCAACACATGTTTTATGCTTTATATCAAAAGCTTATGCACTTGACTTCAATGCTATTTCTCAAGTTCCTACTAAGCGTTAAGATGGCTAACTAGTTAGATTTTCAATACAGCATGTACTTATGGTTCAGTACAAAGAGTAATCCATCCAAGTTATCTATTGTACCTGAACAGAGTAACCTTCTGTTAGAAGGTTAGAATAAAGAGCCATTAGTACCAAACAGGCGATCATACTAGCCCTCATAATGCTCAATACCAAACCTCCTAAGAACTCTCCTGCACTCTGCAGTTTAACATATATTCCATCCGTTTCAGAATAATACATGTTTTAAGATTTTTAGGCTTATTAATAAAACATAATAAAACTTAGTTATTAATGCATGGTTTTCTGTAATTTTATATTTTCTATATTTCTAAACCAATAAAACTTCAAGAAATGCAGTTAATGTTCTTGAAGTTCACAATTTTTCATTATTAGTTGACAAAAAATGCATTGGAAATATAAAAAATACAATTTTTTGAATCAATTTTTTTTCTATAATATGTAACTTTTTGAAATGGAGGGAGTATGTTTCAGTCTCCAAAAGGGGAGAGAAGTTCTGAAGCTTCTTGTGCTTACTTGGCTAGTTATGGCTATAAGTAATGCTGTCAACAAGATGAAAAGGAAGCAGGGGACTGTCCTCGTGAACCCAGCCATGTAGTTGACAATGATCATGTCAACAACACAGCAAATGCCAAGGTCTCTTCCACAGTAAGTTGTGGCAACAGAACATCATCTTGTGTCACGAATCCAATTCTGAAGAAAACAAACATTCGTAGAAGAGTGTCAGGTAAGAGAAGTTATCTAATTTGCATGCGTGTTTCTGGTATCTAACTTTTGTAACAGAGGGACTGTAAGGAATGTCATTGTAGGTCTTCCTTTTGACATTATCTGTCAATCTTCCTCCCATTATCTTCAAGAGAGTGGTTTTGCCACTACCTGAAGGACCCATTAGTGCAAGGATTTCTCCTGGACGCGTGCTTCCTGTTATACCTTTCAATATGTGCTTGTACCCATCTTGATCTTAATTAGTATGCGTCACCACCTTTGACACCATTGTCTTCACCAGGTTTGCTGAGCTAGCTTGGATGTTTCTCTGTTTTGCCTTTGGTATTTAAGTATTTTTGTAGGAGTATGTGTAATATGAACATCAAAGAAAACTATATTTAAGAAACATGTATCCAAAAGCGCATCTGGTGTAGTGGTATCATAGTACCCTCCCACGGTACTGACCAGGGTTCGATTCCCTGGATGCGCAGCTTTTTTGCTTCTTATAGTCTTTCACATCATAAATAAAATTGTAACTATTGGTTTACAGCAGAGAGAACTAAAATCTTAAATATGCACTTGTTGGAAACTTTTTATTGGTTGAATAGAATTTGTTTTGTTGAAGTTTTGTAATCATGTGTTGTCTTTGTTTGGGAATAGCAAGTGTAGGTGTAGCTAACTTTCATTCACACCGAATAAAAAGTCTAGTAACAAATTGCTGGTGAATAGATATTTTGTTTGCTGAAATGCTTTTTAATAGTTGCCAGTCACATCACATGGAAACGCACTTAAACCGAAAGAGAAGTACTTATTTAGGATGCTTCACGTATAGCTTTTTGTTTGTTTGTTTGTAGCTTTAAATGAGTGGATGATGGAATATAAAAGATGGGTCACTCAACTCAATCGCTTCGTACATTCTTCAACGCTCCAAAGAAAACGACTTAAACCCTTCAGTTATTTATACACACTCTCACTCAATTACATCAAAGAAACAAAAAGGATGCGAGCTTTCTCTCATCTGTTCTTCAGTTTTCTGGTCATCCTTTTTGCAATAAGCTGCAGTGATGCCTTCACCAGAAACGATTTTCCAGAGGAGTTCCTCTTCGGAGCCGCCACTTCCGCTTATCAGGTTCGACGACTCTCCTTAAAGTTCCAGAGGACTTTGCTGTATTTGAAGTTCGATTGTTCTGTGTTTTGTTATAGTGGGAAGGAGCGGTTGATGAAGACGGAAGGACTCCAAGCGTCTGGGATACTTTCTCCCACTCTTGTAAACTTTTTTTTTCATGTTTCTGGTTTTTTTTGTTGCTAAAATGTTATTGTGAGTGTTACCATTTAAGAGTTATTCTAGGTTGACCAACCAATAGGATTTCATTATTTCAAATTCGATATCTTTTAAAAAAAAAAACAAAATATTGTCAAGTTATATTACTTACTACTATTTTTTATTTTTTATTTTTTATCTTTTAATTTAAAAACATAATGTAATTTGACAATATTTTGTTTTATTTTTTAAAAGATATCGAATTTAAAATAATGAAATTCTATTGGTCGGTAAACCTCACTAGGGGGTGAACCCAAGAATAAGTCACCATTTAATGGCAATTTAAATTACCAAATTGAGCAATTTATTTAGGGTTTTATTTTATTTATCTGAGAATTCGTTAATGTTGTCTGAAATCAAAATTGCAGATAACAGAGGAAATGGAGATATAGCATGTGATGGGTATCACAAATACAAGGTTTTTTTTTCTTTCTTTCTTTTATTTGTTTTTGCCTTTTCCTTGTCGAACAAGTTACCCTAAGTCTCTTGCTCTGTTTTCTCAAATTCGATATGTTTCTGTGACTTGTAAAGGAGGATGTTAAGCTCATGGCTGAAATGGGATTGGAAGCATTCAGATTCTCTATATCTTGGACAAGGCTTATACCTAGTAACACCTCCTCTTCTGGTTTCGTGACTGTCAAGTTTAAAAACCTTCATTATTCTGAGAGATTTTGAAAACCCTATTTTGTGTTTTTGTTTTTCGGTTTCTCAGAGGGAAGAGGACACATTAACCCTAAAGGTCTATTGTTTTACAAGAACCTCATCCAAGAACTACGAACCCATGGTGATACTTCTTTTCTACTTGAAAACCTAAATTGAAGACTGTACTTCATAGCTTCTGATAAAAGGTTTTGGCAAAACATACGAACAGGAATCAAACCACACGTTACACTATACCACTATGATCTTCCTCAGTCTCTTGAAGATGAGTACGGAGGATGGATCAACCGCAAAATCATGTAAATAAAATAAATAATTTTGCTAAAAAAGGTTCTCATCTAACAAAAGTCTTCTTGTATAGTTTCGAGATATATTTTAAGAAAATGATTTTTTGTTTTTGTGGTTTGCAGAAAAGACTTCACTGCTTTTGCAGATGTATGCTTCAGAGAGTTTGGGGATGATGTGAAGCTATGGACTACAATCAACGAAGCTAACATATTCGCCATTGCTTCTTATAGCGAAGGATTTGCACCACCAGGACACTGTTCTCCTACCTCATTCTTCAATTGCTCTACGGGAAATTCTTCTACTGAACCATATCTTGCGGGACATAACATGTTGTTAGCTCATGCCTCTGCTTCAAAACTGTACAAACTAGAATACAAGGTATTTAAAAAAGAAAAATAATCAAATTTTCAACTTAAAACCCTTTTTTAACTCTTTTATGAGTTATGAAACATAAATGATATGATGGTGCAGAGTAAGCAGAGAGGATCCATAGGCCTTAGCATATATGCATTCGGGTTAACTCCTTATAGTAACTCCAAGGAGGATGAAATTGCAACTCAAAGAGCTAAAGATTTCCTATTTGGCTGGTTAGTAAACACAAGTTTCTTTTTTTTTCACCATAATTTTTTTTTACCATAAAAAAAAAGAATTTTTTTTTTTGTTGTTTCAGTAATGTTGAGGAAAAAACGTGAATGACTTTTTTGAATTTGACAATGCTCAGGATGTTGAAGCCTTTGGTGTTTGGGGACTATCCAGATGCAATGAAGAGAGTCTGGGGATCGAGGTTACCGGTTTTCTCAGAGGAAGAGTCAGAGAAAGTTAAAGGTTCGTCTGACTTTGTAGGAATTATCCACTACACCACAGTCTATGTGAGAAACAGTACATCCACCACACCTTCTCTTATTCCTAGAAGACAAGACTTCTTTACAGACATGGGAGCCGAGACGATCTGTAAGATTTACTTTCTTTTCCACTCATCAATGGATCAAAACATGGCGTCTTGGTTCTTGTACCTGATAAAATATTCTTGTTCTTCTTTTTGGATAAGTCATGGGGAATTCTACATTCTTTGAGGTAAGAACCTGCTCACAAAACTATTGATCTAATCTAATTGACTTTAGAACTCTTCCTTATTTTATTGTATCTTTTTTCTGTATGAAGTGGGATTTTATTCCATGGGGTCTTGAAAGTGTTTTGTGATAATTCGTGGGATTATGAGAGATTCTAAGTGTTTTAACCGTGATGAAGCACACGAACAAAGTAAAAAAGGAGTGAAGTAACCGTAAGTATTTGAGAGAGAAGAGAAATTTGAGAATTTAAGAGAATGAGAGGATTTGTGAGATTGAGAGAATGAAAGAAATGTTTGTATTGAATTGTGTGTTTAATTGTGTAACATACATGGTGTATTTAAAGGAAACAAAAGCAATAAGCACTCAATGGTGGAAGAATAAATAACTAGTAGTGGACTAGCCACTCCTCCCCATTTGGTAAGTGATATGGCCACTTCTCCCACTTCCTCCACTACTTCCCTTTGTTTAATTCTTCATGTCAACACTCCCCCTCAAGCTTGACAGTAGTGAGTGTCAAGCTTGGAAAGCCATGAAGTATTCCCTCATTAAAACCTTTTCTTGGAAAAACCACTTGGGATAAAAACCAAGCAAAGGAAAAAGAGTAGAATACTCCACGGTGAGGAGATCATTGACATGGAAGGTTTATGAGTCCAAGTCTTGGAAGAATGGACTCACAAACTTTGCTACTGGCCGCCTTGGTGAAGATGTCAGCCAGCTGATCCGCACTTCTTGTATAACATGGGAGAATCACTTGCTGCTCTACTGCTTGTCTGACCTTGTGGCAGTCTACTTCTATGTGCTTTGTCCTTTCATGAAAGACTGAGTTGGATGCAATGTGTATTGCGGCTTGGTTGTCACAGTGCATGGTCATGGGAGAGGTGATCTCAATTCCCAAGTCGCCTAAAAGCCCCTTTATCCAGATAAGCTCACTGGTTAGCTTCCTCATTGATCTGTACTCTGCTTCTGCGCTTGAACAAGATACTACTTTCTGTTTCTTGCTCTTCCAAGTGACAAGATTCCCTCCAATGAATGTACAATAACCGGTGGTTGACCTTCTGTCTACTCTATCTCCAGCCCAATCTGCATCACAGTATCCTATCACCTCAGTGTTCTTGTTGCAAGCCATCCATACACCTTGTCCTGGCGCTTCTCTTAAGTATCTTAGAATCCTCTCCACCATGTTCCAGTGATGAACCTTGGGAGTTTGCATGTGCTGGCTCACTTGATTAACTGCGAAACACACATCTGGCCGAGTGATGGTTAGATAGATCAGCTTCCCAACCATCCGTCTATACTGCTTGACATCTTCAAATGGAGTGTCTTCATACTCCCCCTCTCGCAATACCTTGTAACCTTCTTCAAGTGGTGTCTTGGCATGTCTTCCTCCAAGATCTCCTGCCTCCTTTAATATGTCCAGGGTATACTTTCTTTGGGACATGAATAATCCTTCCTTTGATCTGCACATCTCAATGCCAAGGAAGTACTTCAGTTCTCCCAGGTCTTTGATGTCAAATGCGGCCTTGAGAAATGTCTTGGTTAAACTGATCCCCTCCTTGTCACTACCCGTGATGATGATGTCATCCACATAGACTAGAATTACTATAATTCCTTGCTTGCTGGTGAGAGTGAAGAGTGTGTGATCCGCTTGAGACTTCACAAATCCCCTTCCATTCAATGTAGTGCTTAGCTTGTGGTACCAAGCTCTTGGTGATTGCTTCAAGCCATAGATTGCCTTTCTGAGTCTAAGAACATTCCCTGGTTTCACCATTTCTTCCATCCCCGGAGGTGGTTTCATATACACTTCATCTTCTAGTTCTCCTTGCAGGAAAGCATTCTTCACATCCATTTGCCAAAGGTCCCATTCTAGGTTCACTGCTAATGAGAGTAGAATCCGGATTGTATGAAGCTTGGCCACTGGTGCAAAGGTGTCTAGATTGTCCTCTCCATACACTTGTGTGTATCCTCTTGCCACCAGTCTGGTCTTCTTTCTTTCTGGCTTCCCATTTGCAAGATACTTAATGGTATGTATGAGTCTGCTGGTCACGGCTTTCTTCCCTTTTGGAAGTTCTGTCTCATACCAGGTGTTGTTCTTCTCCATGGCCCTCATTTCATCATCCACCGATTTCCTCCATTCATCATCTTCGATAGCTTCTGCATATGTTCTTGGTATCCATTCCAGGTCCAATGAACTCATAAAGACTTGATGTTCTTCTGGATAGTGAGCTAGGGAGCATAATCCACTTTCTGGATGTGCCACAACTTGAGCATTGTAGTAAACAAAATCATTTTTAACCCAATCTGAGGCTGGTCTTCTGATCCTTGTACTTCTCCTTAGGACTTGTGTCTGCTCAGGTTCATTACTGCTGCTTGGTTTTCCTTCTTGAGCTTCAGTGTCTGGTTGTCCCATCTCATCTTGATCATGAGATAATACTGGGTTTTCTTCAGGTTGAGCTTGCGCCGGTTGATCTTCATTCCCCCCTTCATGGTCAGGATGAGAGTCTTCAGTGTTATGAACCATGGTCTCTTTATAAGGAGTAGTGTCCCGGCCTTTCTCTGGTTCCTTTTCTAGGTTAATGCCGAGTCTTTCCATAAGAATCTTCAGGTTGTTAGCTCTGTCCGAGGCAGAATGAGATAGATCTTTGAGTTCCTCCCAACTCTTCTCATCATAATAGGCCTTGGATTCCATGAACTTAACATCTCTGGATACTAGGACTCTCCTTGTCTCTGGTACATAGCATTTGTACCCCTTTTGGTGCGTAGAGTATCCAATGAACATTGCCTTTGTGCTCTTTGCCTCCAGTTTGTTTCTTAGTTCTCCTGGAATCAAAACAAAGCACACACACCCAAACACACGCAAATGATCAATTGATGGTCTAGATTTGTTTAGTACCTCATATGGGGTGGCATCAAAGAGGACTCTTGTAGGTGTGCGGTTGATTAGGTAGGTGGCTGTGACTACTGCATCCCCCCAAAACCGCTTGGGTACATTTGTATGGAACATCATACTCCTTGCCACTTCCATCAAGTGTCTATTCTTTCTTTCAGCCACACCATTTTGTTGGGGTGTGTAAGGACAGCTGGTTTGTTGAATGATTCCATGTGAGGCTAGATGTTGTTTGAAGGCTGTGCTAGTATATTCACCACCATTATCTGATCTAAGAATTTTAATCTTAACATTGAAATGGTTAGTAATATAGTTCTGAAAATTTTTAAATGCTTCTAGCACCCTATCCTTAGATTGCAACAAAGTGATCCATGTGTATTTAGATTTTTCATCAATGAATGTCACAAAATATTTATGTTGTTCTCTAGATACACATGGAGCAGTCCACACATCAGAGTGAATCAAATCAAAGCAGTTTTCATATTGGGTTTTTGATTTAGGAAACACAGTTCTGCAATGTTTTCCTAATATACACGCTCCACACTCATTTTTAAAGGAGATACTAGGCAACAGGATGTTCAAGGCACGAGAATGGGGATGTCCTAGTCTAGCATGCCAGATTTCATCTTTAGGGAATTCAGAAACAGAATGAAACACACACGATAATTGAGATACAGGTCTTGTGTCCTCAAGTAAGTACAAGTCTCCCTTGGTAACACCTTTGCCAAGCAACTTACTAGAATCAATATCCTGAAAGTATACACTGTTAGGCGTGAAAGTAACTTGACAATTGAGATCATTAGTTACTTTTTTAACAGACAGTAGGTTTGAGGCAAATGTAGGCATATAGAAAGCTTTAGATTCTTTATCAAACAATCTAAGTTCACCTACACCTTTTATTGGAATTTTATCTCCATTTGCTATCATCACATTTCCTAAAGCCGGTTCTATGTTCTTAATCAGTTCTAAATCACTTATCATGTGATGAGAAGCACCAGAGTCTATAACTAAGGGCTTAGCCGATTTAAAATTATTCATAGAACCATTTGCATTGTGAGAAGCATTAAGGGAGATACCAAGAGTTTTAGATATACCAGATTCCTTGAGAGCCTTGATGAGAGCGGTTAAGTCAGACTTCTTGATGGTCTCATCTAGATTGGCTCTTGGCGTGGCATAGCCTGATGTGGAGGCAGTAGCTCTTCCCACACCTAGGTTGCTTATACCCATGGTGATTGGTGTTGTTGGCTCAGCACCATCAGTTGAGAAGTTGGCTCTTGCATCTTGGTATTGAGGGCGGTTGTCCCTAAATTTGTTGGGCTTGAGGTGCGGATGTAGTATCCAGCATTTGTCCTTCATGTGGCCCTTCTTCTTGCAGTGATCGCAGGTCAAGTTTTTCTTTTCATCTAGCTTGTAAGCTGCCTTGTTTGACACAGCTCGTTCAGCTTGATGTGCCATGTTTAAGTCTCCCTTGCCTCCAAATAAGCCCACAGAGCCTTCTTCCTTCTGAATTTGAGCGCATACTTCATCCAGGTCAGGTAACTTGTCAGCTCTCAGGATGTGCTTGATTAAGCTCCCATAAGATGGATTAAGCGTGAGCAGTAGTCCAAACACTCTGTCCTCTTCACGCCTGGTTAAGAGAGTGGTGGGGTCGGTAGTATGTGGTCTGAGTAGTTCCATCTCTGCCCAAAGAGACCGGAACTTGCCAAAGTGAGGCTGGAACTCCATATCTCCTTGGTTGAGGGTATTGATAGCTCTTTTTACTTCAAAGACCCTTGTAAGGTTGGAGGTATTTCCATACACTTTGTAGAGTGTATCCCACAGCTGCTTGGTAGTTTCACAGTAGGAGTAAGACTCCATGATGGCGGGTTCTAGGGAGCTAAGGAGCACTGTGAGAACCATGAGATCTTCCTGAGCCCATTTGTCTTCATCAGTAGCTACCACAATCTCCTGTCCATCTTCTCCTTGGGTGGTTTGTTTTGGAGCTGCTTCTGCTGAGACATGACTCCACAAACCCTTTCCTCCAAGGGCAATCTTCACCATCCTGGCCCACAAGAGGTAATTAATCCCCTTCAGGGTCACAGGTATGCTGATGCGGTTGTTGTTATTGTTGTTGTTGTTCTCCATCTTGGGGATTTACTTGGTCAGAGGTAGAGTTTAAGAACTAGAAATAGAGTTTTGATTTTGCGGAATTTAGAAAGGTTTCAAGATTGTTGATGCTCTGATACCATGATAATTTGTGGGATTATGAGAGCTTCTAAGTGTTTTAACCGTGATGAAGCACACGAACAAAGTAAAAAAGGAGTGAAGTAACCGTAAGTATTTGAGAGAGAAGAGAAATTTGAGAATTTAAGAGAATGAGAGGATTTGTGAGATTGAGAGAATGAAAGAAATGTTTGTATTGAATTGTGTGTTTAATTGTGTAACATACATGGTGTATTTAAAGGAAACAAAAGCAATAAGCACTCAATGGTGGAAGAATAAATAACTAGTAGTGGACTAGCCACTCCTCCCCATTTGGTAAGTGATATGGCCACTCCTCCCACTTCCTCCACTAACTAGTAGTGGACTAGCCACTCCTCCCCATTTGGTAAGTGATATGGCCACTTCTCCCATTTCCTCCACTACTTCCCTTTGTTTAATTTTTCATGTCAACATTTTGGAGTATGTGAAACAGAGCTATAACAATCCTCCAATCTACATTCTTGAAAACGGTCCACTTCTTTTGTCTTATCACTATGTTCTTTTTTTTCTTCTTCTTCTTAAAAGCATGACTGTTTATTCTCAAGATTATTCAAATTGAGACATGAAAAAACAGGTACACCGATGAAACATAGTTCGACGCTACAAGACACGCCAAGAATTGAATACATTCAAGCTTACATCGGTGCTGTGCTCAACGCCATTAAGTAAGATTCTCCTCATTTATACTGCATTCCCTCTGTTTCATACTATTAATTGTGTTTAAGAGTGTAAAATTTGTTTCATTCTAAGTATCTTTTCAATGCATTATTATTTTGATAGTTTTTTTCAATTTTACTCTTGTTTTCTTAACTCATTAATTAAGATAATCAAATCAATCAATGTATTAATTAAGGGTAAAATAACAAAAATTAATTGTTTTATTAATTGTGTGTGAAAAAATTCTAGAACTGATATATAAAGTGAAACAGAAGGAGTATATCATAACTCGTTGATTTTTAACGGGTACTGATGTTTAGCGCATTTGGTGTATCCCGGTTCAGTTCTGGTTTTACTTCTGGTTTAATGTACTCTCTGATCTTGATTCTAATGATTAGGAATGGATCGGACACAAGAGGATACTTTGTATGGTCGATGATTGATGTGTACGAGTTGTTGAGTGGATACATGTACAGCTATGGGATGTACCATGTGAATTTCAGCGATCCTAGTCTCAAGAGGTCACCAAAGCTATCTGCTTCTTGGTACACTGGTTTTCTCAATGGTACAATGGATGTTTCTCCTCAAGATATTACTCAGATGCAGAGCCACTTCTCTGGTTCGTCGTCTTTGTGATGTAGTTACATATATAACTATGGTTCCGGTTATGATTCTCATTTGGTCTGAGTTGGTCTTTTCAGTGACCAAAAAAGAACTTAGTGGTTTGACTTATGGTACAATAAAACATGCATTTTAACGCCATATGGTTGCACCAAATTTCACCACTTAATGTGTTCAAGTGTTACTTGGTCTCTAAGGTGCGCCTCTTGTGTCTGTCTTTGATTTCCGCCAAAGGATACCCAACACAACGGCCACACCAAGTGACTGAACTACCCTTAGCTTATCAAAGTACTCTTTGCGCCGCTCTGGCGCTCTCTGAATGTTCTTCTGAATATAATCATGAACTGATCCCACCATGAAAGCGTCCAGTCTTTCTTCAGTCATTGAAGATTCGTTGGAGCCACCCAGTAACTCAGTAAGAGGGCTGTGCTTGTTGGTAATGGTATATTCCCATGAATTCAACTGCAAGGCCGGGAAAGCTAATGGCTGATTTTGAAGGGATAAGCTGTATATGGCACTGGCTACTGGCTAGACTCTGCACACATGGAAAGAGTGTTAAAATGTATAGTTTAAGCCGCAATGACAGAGAGAGGAGGCAGAAATTTGAGTATTTTATATGGTGACATCTCTCTTTAGGTATTTAAATATAGAGACAAATGCATTGCCAACAAAGTTGATATGGCCGAGTTGGTCTAAGGCGCCAGATTAAGGTTCTGGTCCGAAAGGGCGTGGGTTCAAATCCCACTGTCAACATTAGTTTTTATTTCCTTGATCGTGTATACACGTGTGTGCTTATTCTGAGTTTTGTTTTGCCAGATTATTGGATTTAATGTTGTTATTTTTTTACTGAAGCCGAGTTCAATAAGCAATTTCGTGTACCGTTTCAGTTTGCGTAGGTTCTAGCTACATTTTTGAAAGTATACCATAATTGTTGTGGCTTGAAAAGGATTTAAAATCAACTTTATGTTTCGTATATACCAACCAACAATGAGGATTTTGTAATCTACAGTTTATCATCAGAGGTTTTAAGAGTTGAGCTTAAATCACAAAAGTATCATCGTCTAAATACAGGACATTTAAACGATAAATATTTTTGTCAAACTACAGAGTAACAATCGATTGTGACTTGTATGTTATAACAAATCTCATTACTAGAAAATCCCAAATTAGTTCCACTTTACCAGCATGGGGCGAGTTCGCATTTTTCCTTTTTGTTAAGAAAACAGTTATTATTTGGCTACACCCCTAACAAGAGGCAAACATATATTTACGGCAAAGAAAACGCTATCTCGAATATTCATAAACGCAAAATAAATGGTATATAGAAAACTCACTATATTTAGATATATTAAATTTACATCAGCGTACCTTTTTTGTAAGCTTTTTTATTAGTTTCATAAATTCCATTGTGGACTATTTTTAGAGGTTTCTCTATTTGTAAGAAGGTAGAGAGAGAAACAAAGAGGAAAGTAAAAATAAATGGAAGGGAAAGAGAAAGAGAAAGAAGAAGCGAAGAGGACAATGATCATGAAGATCAACAAACTCAAGGAGACACCTCAAGAGATAAGCCAAGAAGACGCTAAAAGACAAGAAGCTTACAACATGTCTCCACGTGTACGTGGTGGTAGTGGCTCTGCGGGTATGGGAAAGTCATCGAGCGTGAGGCTAAACTGTTTATGCGCACCAACAACACACCCTGGCTCCTTCAGGTGCCGTTACCACCGTCGCAACTCTGCACTCGGAATGTCACGTGGCATATCTGTTCCCTCTAACCTTTCCATGTTGGGAGGAGGAGGCTCTCCTAAATCCTAAAGTCGTCGTCTCATGATTTAATAAGCTATATAATGTGTTTTTTTTTTTTTCTCAATTCAAAACCTCTCCAATGTGTTTGTGTGTATATAGAACGTGAGACAAGGTGTGGTTTTCTTTTCTTTATGTTCTTGTTTGTAAAGGATTTCTTTAAAATACCAAAATGCATAACAAGTAGAGGTACCTCTGGGCAATGCAAACACTCTTGTGTTAAATTTACATAACGTTGAGGTCAAACAAAAGAAGACAAGTTTTCTCCTACGGACGTGGTTCCGTTTTGTAATCGGGTAAATTTTTTTCATATCATGCCGTTTTAAACTATGAGTAGGGTTTGCTAATAGCATGTTTAATGGAGGTTCTTAGGGTGGAGTTCTTAACGGAATATAAGAACCCGTCTCTTAACTTTTAACTAAAACAAACTATGAACCGGTTCTTAAATATCTTAGTTTTAAAAACCGGTTCTTAAATATTTAAGAACCGGTT
>NC_027752.1:41285388-41297011 GCF_000695525.1 Brassica oleracea var. oleracea | reverse complement strand
AATATAAGAACCCGTCTCTTAACTTTTAACTAAAAAAACTAAGAACCGGTTCTTAAATATTTAAGAACCGGTTCTTAGTTTTTTTAGTTAAAAGTTAAGAGACGGGTTCTTATATTTCGTTAAGAACTCCACCCTATAAACTTCCTAATAATCATGCTCTAAGAACCCTCATTAAACATGCTCTAAGTATTGAGTTAATTATTCATGTAATATATAACTATTTTAAGTACTCAATAATTATCTTAGTATGCTCTGAATACATAATAGAAATTAAGATCGGATAAGGTACATGTTGTTTTCGGGGATTCTAAATTTTCGGATGTCTCGATTCGGTTAAAATCCATAATCCAAAATACCGCAAAACAATATCCGTTCACTATATATTGGATTCGGATCGGTATGAATTCATTTTTATGATCTGAGTCAAATTTGGTTCGGATTTTCGAATAGGGATTAATTGCCCAGGTTTGCCTAATCAAACCTATTTAATTAACACACATTTTTGCTTTAGAAAAGAATAATTACACAACCTTATGAAACAATAAGGCCTTTATTGGGCCAACTTTTGAAATAATCTCATAATGTGATTCATAAACCCAGTAAGTAATTATAAAATGGCGACGCCTTGTCCTGCGACAACAGCTAAACCCTAGAGCTTAAAAACCTTCAAGCAGCCAGAGAATCCTTTCCTCCTCCACCCTAGCAGCAGCAGCCTCTCTCTCTCTCTCGTTGCCTTCTTCCACCACCAGCTCTCAATCAAAGAGTTAGGTATGTATTCTAATCTTGAATTGCTAGCTCCTGTACTTACTAGAATCCTTGTTAGATTGAGATGTAACCTGAGTTTTGAGATCCATCTTTGCTTTATAGGTTAATAATAATGGCAGAGACTACACAGATGGAGGTCGAGGTCCCGACAGAAGCTGCTTCCCCCTTACCGGCAAAACCAATCTTCAAGCCTCTGAAAGCTCACGAGATGTCCGACGGCAAAGTCCAGTTCAGAAAAATCCCCGTGCCGCCGAACCGTTACACACCCCTCAAGAAAGCGTGGCTAGACATCTACACGCCCGTCTACGACCAGATGAAAGTCGACATAAGGATGAACCTCAAGTCCCGCAAAGTCGAGCTCAAGACCCGTGCCGACACCCCTGACGTCAGCAACCTCCAGAAGTCCGCTGACTTCGTCCACGCCTTCATGCTAGGTTTCGATATCCCCGACGCGGTCGCGCTTCTGAGGATGGACGAGCTGTACGTGGAGTCGTTTGAGATTAAGGACGTGAAGACTTTGAAAGGGGAGCATTTGTCGAGGGCCATTGGGAGGTTGTCGGGAAAAGGAGGGAAGACGAAGTTTGCGATTGAGAACTCGACGAAGACGAGGATTGTGATTGCGGATACGAGGATTCATATCTTGGGGGCGTTTACTAATATTAAGGTTGCGAGGAGTTCTCTTTGCAGTCTTATTATGGGTTCTCCTGCGGGCAAGGTTTACTCCAAGCTTCGGAATGTTAGTGCTAGATTAGCTGACTAGTGTTTCTGCAATAATCTTGTTTTTTGGGAATATGTTTGCTTGAGTTTTGTTCGAGTTTATTTATTTGTATTGCTTCGAAAATACACATGTTTCTTGAGTTGTCTAAACATCTGTTTACCAATTTTCAGACATAATTAAAGGTTCTGTTCCGAAAAAGAATGCTCTGTGTCTAAGTTATCGTTCCTAGTATTATATTCAAATTTTAACAAAAGACCAAAACTTGCAACTTTAGACCATGGTTTTAGAGAAAAGTGTAGAGAAGATAGTCCACATCAAAGCATAACCAAAGTCTTGCTTTGCGGCATTTTGGCAAATCCAATACAGTATCTAGTTGTACGTATAAAGCTTTTTATCTGCTAACTCGCCAGCATAAACAGAATGACCTGATGACATTGTAACGCAGTTTACACCTTTCCTATGTTCTGCTAAAATACAAAGAAAAATGAAAGAGTCTCTTTAAACACACAATTTGTTGGCGTTTTGGTATATGGGGACAATTTTAAGTTCAATCCTCAGCCGCCAAAGAGAAACCTTGTACACTGCTTCCCGAGAGAACCCCTAAACTCCACAAGCTTTGCCATCTTGGCTTCAAATTCAGGTTGATTAAACAAAGACTCTAAAAGGTGTAAAACGAAGTGAGACTAAAACTTGAAACTCGGATTCTCACCTCTAACGTGTGTTTTCCTTGAAGGTTGCCTTGCTGGGCTTGCAACGGCGTTATTCTACTTCTCTGTAAACACACAAGGAACTTACAAGACCAAAACAATTTGATCATAATAACTTATTTCCATCTACAGTTCATCAGAACCAATGATAATGGGACAAAATGTAAAATATTCTCACTTACCTCAACTTCGAGCAAGGCCTTAACATTCTCAACCTATGATCAAAATTTACTGGAAACGTAGTTAAGGGCATCTGCATTGGCATATCTTAAGCCCACTTCTTAACATATATCGATCCAAATAAAAATGAAAAACCCAAGATATTTGTAAAACACTTCTAACTTTAGAAGTTTTTTTGGGCCGTCCTTCAGGACATCTGTCTCAACTTTAGTGGCTGTAGGGTTTGAGTGAGCAAACCCGTCCGTGTCTTTCTCTCTCTCTTGTCGAAAAAAGTTGTCTTCTCTCGATCTCTCTCGATGTCCTCTTGATATCTCTCTCGATCTCCAGAGATATCTCTCTCGATCTCCTCTTGATTCTTCTGTTGATCTCTCAGCATCTCTCTCAATCGTCTCTCGATCTCTCTCCATCGTCTCTCGATCTCTCTCAATCGTCTCTCAATCTCTCTCAATCGTGACTCGATCTCTCTCAATCGCGACTCTTGATTCTTCTATCGATCTCCTCTCCTCCAGAGCCACCACTGAAAAGGCTGTCAATTGCGAGTTGTCGGATCAAAATCCTGTCCTCTTTCCACCGTTCGATCTCTGCCGCTTCAAATCGAAATCACCATCTCCTCTGCCGGTTCAAATCGAAAGCCTCATCTCCTGTGCCGCTTCAAATCTAAACAAGGTATATGTTCCTCCTCCATCGATATAGTTTTGATTATATATTGGGTGATTGTGATTGTTCTGGATCGTGCATGTCTCGTATTTAATTGGAAAATTCGAATGGATAGATTATCTGTTCCATTATACATGTCTCATTACTCATTGCTTACTTAGCTATGTGAACCACTTGATATGAACTTGGTAGCTTTCTTGTTGTATGAAAAGTTATTACTTGATAGTGTTTAAAACGAGATCGAGTACAAATACATTGAATGAACATGAAACCTGAAATTGAAAGCTTCCTAGTTCAGTTAACTGTTTGAAATGAGGATTTCTTATTTCTATCCATTTTCAAAAAAAAAAAAAATTTTATATTGCTAAGAACTTCTAAAACGGTTCTACCAATAATCAACACTTTTAAACATGTATCTTACCAAAAACTCTTAATCTACTTATATATTAAACTAATGCTAAAATATGAATAAGAAGAACTACCAATGCAGATGCCCTAAGTAAACAGCTTCGTGGATCCTTAGTTCGAGAAGTACTACATTGGTAATTTAAGAGTGATGATTTGTACACCGGCAGTCATGAAAATGAAAGTGATTCTCATCTCGTTCCAGGGGCGAAGCTAGACCATTTAATTCATGGGTGCATCTTTGGTAATAAAAATAAAAAGTGCATATAAAAGGGATCAAACGTGGAAATGTATGGGCGCACAAACTACATTTTACCACATTAACTGACAAATTTTTGATGTTTCTACATAAAAAAAAATTGGAATTTTAAAATAATTGTGGGTGCACTTGCCCCTACATCCTACAGCCTCGCTTCGCCACTGTTTCGTTCAGTTTTAGCTTCTCCTCTTGGTTGGTATCTCTGTCGCTTCTCAAATTGGCTTTCCTTTTCTTTTCTTGCTTGTTATAATAATCAAGTTTATAAACCTGCTGTTTCAGCTAGAGGCCAACGAGTTTGGTAGTTCAATACTTCCTGAAAACACGAAACTACCCCTGTATTGTTTTAATTTCGCTTACTAAATCAATTTATTCCGTATGTCCGTATTAATTACTCCCCTGATTAACAGGTTATTAGGTCAGCAGGGTACAATTTCTGATAGAAGATTTATTGTAGATAAATATTAGAATTAGTATTGTTATATTTGTTCTCTTATATTGGATTTTATTCTAATAGGATTATGCTTAGGCATATATTTTTGGGGTTATCTGAATTAAAGATGCTCTTTGCTCAAAAAAGCTGCAAACGGCATTTAAATTGACAAAATATTGAAAGTAACAATCATAAGGTCAAAAAGAAACTAAATCTGATGATTAAACGAAACATTATAATGCACAGTCAATGTGAGGTATATTGGAGAAAATTAAAATACAAAAAAAAAAAAACAAAACCTAAGAATCGATATATATCCAAATTCGAATTCCAAAAGCAAGAATTGATCATATCAGATGACACAGCTAGTTATTGCCGGGGAAACCGTAACCGCGACGTCCACCTCCGCCGCAGCCGGATCTCTGATCGCATTCGAGATGGACGGACTGTTGGATCTTGTGGAAACCATCCTTGAAAACTCCGAATCCGAATAGGAACCCGATCGCGATCACCACCAGAATCAAACACGTGCACAGCATGCATATCCTTCCACAACACATCCTCCTCCTCCGCTTTGATTGAATTTTGTCGCCGGAGATTCCGAGATTCTCGTGAGGTTGAACAGCTCTTAAGAGAATTTGTTTGTTGGCGAGAAACTTGGGAGAGAGGATATATTTAGTGGGAGAGATAGAGATTAGCGAGTGGACGTTACTTTCTATTTATTGCTTTTTGAAGCTAATCAAAATCCTCTAATAAAAAATTCCTCTAGATAAGCAAGCTCTGTTTACTCTTTTACTTCATTGGGCCAAGCGTTTAGGCCCACTAATGATTATGAGATTATATCAGGCCGAACGTAAAGTTAATATAACTTTATAATCCTAATCTTTAAAGCCATAAAACTTTACTTGCTACTTTTCATACTTTGTAAAAGGATATTGACCTTTTTTTTAAAGTTCTTTTGCTTTGTTTTTTAACAAATCTACAAATCCTATAAAGAGATTTGAACTTCGAGCAAGAAGATTTACAACAATTTTTTCTCCTAAATGTGGTTGATTCATCTATCTCTGGTTTATCATGGTGATAGATTGATGAAGAAGCTAATCGTTGTTGGATGAAAATTTCTGAGAATGATTTGGGCTTTTATTGAAACAAGGCCCAAACCTAAATTTTGCATTTGATAATTACGGAACGCATCCTCATATTTTTACTAAATACATGAACATCACCTGTAACTTTTGTGTCCACCTAATGCAATATATTTCAATTTTCACTGTGAAAAAAGAAAGAAAAAAAAAAAACGCCTCCAGAAAAAGTTTTGGAGCTGTTCTCACTTTCAAGTCGCTCACCGTCTCTTTTCGCGTTCTCCTCACATGTAATTTCCTGTTTCTTATTTAGATCCGCTGAGTCTACTCTTTTTTTTTTTTTTTTGTGTGGAATCTCTGTATTAATCGATTTCGTAAACCCTAGATTCGGCGATCTTGAATCTGCCCTAATCCATGGCGTCTTCACCTGGTAACACTAACCCTAACAATCCTCCGCCGTTCGATCTCGGTACTCTCTTCAAACCTTCGTCGAGCCCTTTCCCCACGCCGCCGGCGTCTTACCCTCCCCCCGCGGGTCCGTTTCTTCACAACGAGGCTGTGACTTCGTCGTCGTCTTCACCTGCGGCTAACTTGCACCAACAACAAAGAACTCTATCGTACCCGACGCCGCCTGTGAATCTCCAATCGCCGCGTGCTAACCACAACCCCGGAACGCACCTTCTCGCTCTCCTCAATAACAGCAACGGCGCCGTGGCGGCAAATCAAGAGCCGCCGTCGTCGCATCATCAGGAAATCGCTCGTTCGTTCCCTTCGGGTCCTATTCGCGTGCCGAGCTGTAAGTTTCCGATGGGGAGGCGGTTGAGCGGGGAACACGCTGTGTACGATGTCGACGTGAGGCTACACGGCGAGATTCAGCCTCAGCTTGAGGTGACTCCGATTACTAAATACGGGTCGGATCCTCAGCTCGTAGTGGGTCGCCAGATCGCAGTCAGTAAGGTGTACATATGCTATGGATTAAAAGGAGGAAGCATTCGTGTCCTCAATATTAACACCGCGTTGAGGGCTTTATTTCGAGGCCATTCTCAGGTTAGTTGAAGTATCCCATATGCTCTTCGTTACTTATTTGAAGTATCAATATGGTTAACACGTGTTTGTATTTGTTCGTACAGAGAGTGACAGACATGGCTTTCTTTGCTCAGGATGTTCATCTCTTGGCTAGGTAGTCTTCTTTTTCGTTATGCTACCTTTTTTTTTTTAATTTCTCCTTAGGACCTTACCGTTTCATTTCTATTTCTCCAAAACAGCGTAAGCTTAGATGGAAAGGTATTCGTGTGGAAAATATCTGAAGGGTCTGAGGGAGATGATGACCCCCAGATAACTGGAAAGATTGTTCTTGCTCTTCAGATACTTGGTGAGGAAGACACCAAACACCCACGTGTTTGTTGGCACTCCCACAAACAGGTTTGGAAAAAACATTTCACAAGTTGCATTGCATATGTTTCTTGCCTTTTTAATGTACTTTAGTATTTATTGTGTCTAAAATCATATTTTTTTCAGGAAATTTTGGTGGTTTCAATTGGTAAACACGTCCTCCTAATTGATACTACCAAAGTTGGCAGAGGTGAAGTATTCTCGTCTGAGTCTCCGATTCAGTGCCACCTTGATAAATTGGTTGACGGTGTAAAGATTGTCGGCAAGCACGATGGAGAGGTCACAGATTTATCTATATGCCAATGGATGACCACACGACTCGTTTCTTCGTCTGTTGATGGCACGGTTTGTATTTATCTTTATCATTTTGCTTCACTCGAGTCTTCCTGTTTTCATCATCTATTTATATCTTTATAAAGAAATTATTCTCAAAAACTCTAGTTTAAGCTGATTACGTTACTTACTGGGTGGAATGGTGAAGTTACTTAGTTGGAACCACCGTCAGCCTGTTTAGCTTTGTTTTGCTAGCTAGTTTAGTTTCATCCAGCCTTGCACGGTGTATAGTCTCTTTTCAACCTGGTCATATTGGTGCAATAGCTAGTGTTTTTGTCTGCGTGTGAGTCTTATTCCTTCCCTCGTAATACCAACAGGTTAAGATATGGAAAGATTTTATGGCACAACCAGTTGCAGTTCTGAGACCTCATGATGGCTATCCTGTCAATTCATCAACATTTGTGACATCCCCTGAGAGACCTGATCACATCATACTCATCACTGGGGTAATTCGTTTGAATCAGCATTTCCATCTTTTCTGAGCCTTATCTAATGCTAAATGTCCTCTGCGGTGTTGGCTTGCAGTTATACTGTAGCTTATCTTTCTGCTTAGCTGTTAACTCTGTCTGTGTTGCCAATGTTTGCAGGGACCTCTAAATCGAGAGATGAAGATTTGGGTTCCAGCTGGGGAAGAAGGATGGCTCCTATCAGCTGAGTCTGAGTCATGGAATTGTACTCAGAAACTTGATTTGAAAAGTTCAACTGAGCCACGAGCGGAGATGGCGTTTTTCAACCAAATCACAGCGTTGTCTGAAGCAGGCCTGCTCTTGCTTGCAAATGCGAAAAGGAACGCCATATATGCCGTGCATTTGGACTATGGCTCATCTCCAGCTGATACAAGGATGGACTTCTTGTCTGAGTTTACAGTCACTATGCCGATATTAAGTTTTATAGGTACACATGATCCTTCAGAAGAACCCATTGTTAAGGTTTATTGTGTTCAGACTCAAGCAATCCAGCAGTATACGTTAGATTTATGCTTGTGCTTGCCACCTTCTGGAGAAGAGAATGTGGTTTTGGAAAAGTCAGATTCTAGTGTTTCGCGGGAGGCAAATCTTGTTGATGGCATGTCAGAACCATCTGGACTGAAGCCTACAGAATTCCCTTCAGTTGATTCAGTTCCTAAACCATCTATACTTGTGAATAGATCGCAGGGTTCTGCATCAGGGGATACCACAGCTCCAGCGATTGTTCCATCCAACAGTGAGCCTAGAACTTCTGGGCTGCTATCTGATACCAATGGTGGAGGGTCTGCGTATGCTACTGCAGCCCAGCTGCCTCTAAGTCCCAGACTATCAAGTAAGCTTTCTGGCTATCAGACTCCTGTAGAAGCTTTTGAGCAAGTAGAATCTCGTTATGAGCTCAGTGGCAAAGCACCTTCTGCTGATTATGGTGTTGATAAGCACACCTTTGAGGAAAGCTCAAGTAGCGAGGAGAAGAATATAACACCTGATGACGATGAGTCTGGGATCCGAAGCTCACCATCTTTTTTCAAGCACCCTACTCATCTTGTAAAACCTTCAGAGTTCTCTATGGGCGTTTCGTCTGCTGAAACCCCCGTTGCCACTGAAGACAAGAGTGATAGAGTTAATAACGATGCAAGTGGCACAGAAATTGAGGCGAGTGAAGTTGGTGAAGTCAATTATCATGAAGAAACTATGAATGGCACTTCAGAGAGTAGAGAAAAAATCTTCTACTCACAGGCTTTGAATCTCAGCACTGAGATGGCAAGAGACTGTTATCCTAATACAGATGAAACTAAGGCTTATGAACAGTCTGTACAAGCTGACGATAGTCTTGAGTCAAGAGATGTCTCTGCAAAGATTCCTGAGTTGGTTTCATCTAGTGGGCTTCCACAGTTGGCAGCAACAAATAGCAAAGGGAAGAAGCAGAAGGCCAAAAGTTCTCAGAATCCCAATTCGTCAGCTGACTCCTACAATGAGAAAAGTCAGAGCTTAAGTCATCCCTTGACAGATTCACTTCCTCAGTTCTTGGCCATGCAAGAGACAATGAATCAGGTGAAATATTGATTTTGAAACTAATAAGTATCCAGTTCCTTACAATATCTGCTTTTCTCCTGTTGCATCATTTTACCCACACGCTATTGAACTTGTTGTGACCGTGACTTAGCGTATTACAGGTCCTCTTATGCATAACTGGCATTTATTGATAATAGTTTCTTCATAAGACGTACGTGGGTAATTTGTTAAATATTTGTTGACTTGGAACATTATTTCCCTTGCAGATAATGGTTTCGCAGAAGGAGATGCAGAGACAGCTGTCAAATGCTGTCAATGGCCCTGTCACTAAAGAAGGTAAAAGACTAGAAGTGGCTATAGGGCGAATGATTGAGAGATCCAGCAAGTCAAATTCCGATGCTTTATGGGCTCGCTTACAAGAGGAGACTGTTAAAAGTGAAAAGGCAATGCGTGACCATTCACAGCAAATTGTGAATGCGACGACAAACTTCATGAGCAAGGAGTTAAATGCAATGTTTGAGAAAACGGTAAAGAAGGAAGTATCTGCAATTGCTCCGGTCATAGCACGTGCAGTAACACCGGCGATTGAAAAAACTATATCATCTGCAATCACAGAGTCCTTCCAGGTTAGAATTATACGAGAATTGGTAGAGCTGATTTCTCTTTATATTGTTGTATTGTTGATAAAGACTGCTTTTACTTTCATGTGTACAGAGAGGACTTGGTGACAAGGCAGTCAATCAGCTTGACAGATCTGTTAATTCAAAGATTGAGGCAACCATACCTAGGCATATTCAAACGCAATTTCAGACCTCTGCCATCCCAGTTCTCCAGGTAAATTGGAGTTCACCTTGTATTAAAATCTAAAATACTTGTAGACGTATGCAAGTGTTAACTGCATCATAGCTTGGCCTTGGCGAAAACAGAGCTGAACTCTTATATCTAACCATGTATAAAATTTCAGGAAGCTCTTAAATCGGGTCTGGAGGCCTCACTCATACCATCCTTTGAGAGGTTATGCAAGACCATGTTAGAGCAAGTAGACACAGCCTTGGAGAAAGGAATTGCCGAGCACACAAACGCAGCACAACAACGGTTTGAAGCTGGACACTCTCAGCTTGCTCATACTTTAAAGGTATGGTGGCATCTTTTTCCCAACCAGTATTATTCGAGTCATGTAATTCCTCTTGCTAAAGAAAGTTGTTGCGCGATTTACAGGAGACCATTACTTCTACATCGTCAGTTACTCAAGCCTTAAGTCGTGAATTAGCCGAGAGCCAAAGGAATCGCTCAGGCGTCTTAACTGGTGGGTCAGATCCCTCGGTTACTCAAGTTAGTAAGGGACCAGTAGCTACTCTTCTTGAAAAGGTTTGCACATCTCAAATTGATGTCTGTCTGTTTCCGAGTTTTCTCCAAGTATCTATGCATACAATCACAATTGATGTCATTTCAGGTTGAAGCACCTATGGACCCAACTGCTCAATTATCCAGGTTGGTATCTGAAGGCAAGTACGAAGAATCTTTTACCTCGGCTCTACAGAGAAGCGATGTCTCTATAGTATCATGGCTTTGCGCACAGGTAAAATTTGGTTTCTAATTTTCCTAATCTTTTAAATTTGCATAATCTTTACACAAATGTGCGTGTTGTGTAATAGGTGGATCTTCATAGACTACTGGCTATGAATCCCCTGCCGCTGAGCCAAGGCGTGCTACTGTCACTGCTGCAGCAACTAGCATGTGACATCAGCAAAGACACTTCCCGTAAGCTTGGGTGGATGACAGATGTGGTTACAGCGATTAACCCATCAGATCAGATGATTGTGGTTCATGCTCGCCGAATCTTTGAACAAGTCTACCAAATTCTGCACCACCAGCTTAATGCACCAGGCAGTGACGTCTCTGCCATCAGACTTATAATGCACGTCCTCAACTCCATGCTTATGGGCTGCAAATGATTACTCCCTCTCGTTCTATCTTCTTGTTCACAAACCATAGGATCACTAAAATCTTTCATTTTTGGTTGTCTTTTTTTTTTTTGCATTTCATTTTTTCCTTAAAATGTAGATTCTCGCTTGTTTAGACGCGTTTATACAGTGGACGTGTTGATTCTATAAAAATTCCATAAACAAAATTTCTTGGAATCAAAACCGTACATGCAAGCCAACGGAGAAGTTATTATTCTTCTATGTGCCTCCTCGTACAACTGATATACAAAAACGTGGAAAATTAGTAGACTTTTGACTTTTTGTTCTAATGAAGTGCATCACTTCTAGTTGGAATCTTTTTCTCTTATAAATTTAATGGATTAAGTAAAAAGTTTGATAAATATGTTGAAAATGGATTTTTCTGCTCTTAAAAAACTTTTATATTTTTTATTTAAAGAGTGAAAATGTATATTAGAAACATGATAGAAGAATGTCACTGGTATGAATACAATACTTTCACAAAAAATGTTGGAAAATTTATCAAATATGACTCAAAATTTGATTTTAACCCTAACACTACAAGAAAACATAATCTTAACGAGGGCGGTTTTCCTCGTTATTTCGTCGTAAAAGAGGCTTTACGACGAATTAGCGAGGAAACGCGTTTGCTCGTTACACGTGTGTCGTAACACATATTTCCTCGCTAATTCGTCGTAACTTAGCGAGGAATATATTTCGTCGTAAAGACGAAGTAGGGCGATTCGTCGTAAAGACCACGTCAATATTCCACG
>NC_027752.1:41273874-41282208 GCF_000695525.1 Brassica oleracea var. oleracea | reverse complement strand
CAAAAAAAACGTGTAACACCTATAAAGTTGGTGGATTCAAAAATTTCCTCGCTAAATACACGTAAACTATTCCCTCGTAAATACCACGCAAAGTTTACGTCGTATTTACGAGGAAATAGTTTTTCCTCGTAAAATACTCGTAAAATTACATCCACTTTACGACGAAACAGTTTTGTCGTTACGTTACGAGGAAATAACGATGACTTTAGTTTTTCACGTAAATTCGTCGTAAACTCAACGCAAATTTACGAGGATTGTTTTTCCTCGTTAATTTTCGTCGTTAAACATGTGTTTTCTTGTAGTGTAAGTATACCTAAACTCGAATTAATACAAAATTAATCCAAAAGGTTAGTGAAATTATAACAATCCTATTATGACAAAACAAACATCTAGAATTCATTTTTACGAATATAACTTCGTAAAGTTTTATGAGGTTTTATAAAATCTTCTAGAAGACTTTATACATCTTAAAATTAATTTATAAATTTTATAAAAAATATTTTGATGGGAAAAAAATTGAGATCATGTAATTATAAACATTTGTAAATGATATAAATTAAGATCTAGTAAAATTGAATTGTTTTCAACGTAGATGAGTGAATGTAGTGTGTCATGGTATTCTCTGGTTAAAAGTTTGGAAACATATGTTGTATTATTGTATGTATTCTTATGGTTAAATTTTAAAACTTTAAAACTTAGTGCTTTAAATTAAGTGCTAAGAGCAACCGCATCGAGAGTTTACGGGGGGAAGTTCACACATAAATCAAGAAAAAAAAAATAAAATAATTCAATAACATGAACCTTTCTCTCCTAAGGGCATCAGCATTGGTGAACTCTAAGGGGAATTCACACAGTTTTCAAAAAAAAAAAATATTAAAATAAACAAAAGCTATGAACCTGTCTTTTGGGAGTTCACTCCGGTGAACCTGGATCATCACTGTAGCGCGGGCCCCACGACACGTGGCGGCCCGCGATTGGTCCTATTAATATATATATATATTTTTTTAAAAAACAAAAATCAAACAGAAAAAAAAATAATAATAAAAAAATGCTTTGTGAACCCCTTCCATGGGGTTCACTAATGCTGATGGTCTAAAGCTCTCTGGACTGAACCCTTCTCTCCTAAAATTCATTACTGTAGCGCGGGCCACACGTGTCGTGGCGGCCCGGAATTAGTCTAATTTTTTTTTTTTTAAATAATAAAAAAAAAATTTAATAATAAAAAGTTGAAAAGATAAACCCTAAAAGGTGGTTCATTGATGTGGATGTTGTAAGAGCAGCATTATCGCTGACTCTAATGAAGTCTCTTAGAAGAATTTTAATTAAAAAAAAAAATTTTAAAAAAGAAAGGCGAAGGCAAGCCTCTTACGTAAGGATTGGAAGGCCCGCCTCTTAGTGTCCACGTGTCAAGAAATGAGAGGCACAAGCGTCGGTCATACGTTTAACGCGATCAACTCTCCTCCTCTCTCTCTCTCTCTCTCTCTCTCTCTCTGGAAACTACTGTTGTCGTCTTCGATTAGAGGAAGCTGATATCGGCCGGTTATAGATCTCTCTCGGGGAACCGCGTGCATGTTTATTGCTTTGATCGGAATTTGGATCTCGTTCCTTTGGAGAATCAGCTCGAGATCTTCCTTCAGGTATTGCAAATGCTGAATTGATCTTAGGCGTTAAAGGATATGTTTGATTCGTCGTTCTAGTTTGTAATTAGTTTGTGTTATGTTGATTTCAGCTAAAGCCTGGATTGAGTGCGTATCTTAATGATCCAAGGCAATCAGCAAACTCTTTGGTGACTCCGCTTGATAAAGCAGAGGACTCTGTTCCTAGTGAGCTGCGTCCCTTGACTCCTGTTAGAGTTGAAGTATGGAAACGATTTCCTTTCACATAATGAGGTTCATGCGATCGTTTATTTCTGTAATTATCATTTTATATCATGTGCAGGCTACTGCTGGTTTGAGGGCTTTGGGTCATGAAGCTTCTGAAAACATTTTGCAAGCAGTAATTGTTGTGAAAACATATGATTTCTGCTTTTGTAGTGTTTATACGAAAAAATATAATTTTGTTTTGAAGGTTAGGGAGCTTCTGAAAGATCGAAGCAGGTTGAAGACTGAGGCAAATGCAGTTTCTGTTCTGGATGGTACTCAGGGAGGTTCTTACCAGTGGGTATGTTGTTTAATTTTGTCCTAGCTATTAGTGCCAGACTCATGTTAAATCCAGTCTCGTATTGTTATTATAGTATGACTAGACTTGGATGCTTGTACTTGTTGAGTCTCTGTATGGATGCATTCTGAGTAGTACAAGTGTAAAGTAACAAGTTTCCAGTGTTGTCTATTCTGCAATGCTTTCAGTGTTGTATGTAATTGATTTCTCTTTTTTGTTGAATGATGTTAGGAGAAAGGGATAGAAACTTTCCAGAAGTCCCTTTCTGAAGGAAAAGTCAAGCAAGTTCTCTTCTTTGATCCTGATGGTAATCTAATCTCTCTTTTTGCATCATAATCTATGCTTAGTAGTAGTTTATATTTCTGTAGTCTGAGATGGATATAACATAGGAGTACTTTAGAATAGCTTCCTTGCTCGCCTTTGATTCGTTGAATGGGTGCAGTATTTCCTAGAAGTTGATAGCTATTATATCCAGTTATGTTCATACTCTTGTTCCCGAAAACATGGACTTTGATCGTAAGTTGTAGAACATTTGTTGTAGTTTTGTTGTCAGCTAATTAGGATTGTTTGGCTCACTTTCCCCTTCAAACAAATGTACTTAATTAACTTTGAACCTATTTAACTATACCATAATATAATCTTTTTTTTTTGTTTTTATTTAAAAATCTATGTTTATAATGTTATGTTTAATAATTTTATCAATAAATTTGAAGTTTAATAAAAAATGTTTAATTTTATTTTAAAAACCTTTAAATAAGAGACTTGCAATTGACCACACAAATATACTCATCTCTTAACAAAATCTCTTAAACTTACTTTTCCAACTAAAAATTATTAAAAAAAGCTTAAGAACCCCTAAGTGTCTCTTAGGATAATGATGCTCTTAGTAGTCCTTTTATTAACTGATATTTTTTAACTGAACGGCATCTTTTTCTACGTGTAGACTGCTAGACTTCTAGTATCATTAACTAAATCCGGCAGTGTCTTTTTAATTTCGCAAAATCAAGTAACAAAATTAACCAAAAATTTAGGTTTTATTTTCTTATTCAGGTTTATTCTAGACCTAGTGTTCATCTTTATCATCAACGTATCAATATATTTATAACACTTAATTTTATTATATCAGTATATTAAAATATCAAATAATAAATTAAATATATATATTGATAAAATTAGCAATTTGATATTACTTTATTATAATTATTATTTAATATTTTTAAACTATGAGATTATAATTCATTTATAATATTCCCTGATATACTTTATATCAGGAATTCGTCATATCTTCAAAGAGAATCTAAAAAGTGAATTATACAACACGGAAAATTAACTAAAGTTTACAAACATCAATCTTATGTGACACATTCATTCCATGGTATATTTTTTGCGAGATTATTTTTTTGTGATAACTTGCGCTTTAGTTCGACCGGAACTAACACTCAGTTTATAGTGTATTTGACCGTTGGACATGTTACACCCTACCTAGTTTATAGTGTCTTCAATTCAAATTTTGAAGTGTGCGTGTATGAACTAACAGAAAACAAAATATCAGTTTGGTCGTATAAAGAAATCGTTTGCCATGAATAAATGTAAATTTGAGTTCGTTTAAATGGATTAGTCATATACCTACATGCCAATAAAACTACAGGATTAAGTAAAAAGGTTTCGATCAGTTTATGATTTTTTTCAAAATGTGAAATCCCTCGTTAATAAACTATTTCACAATATTGATTTAATGGTTGAAAATTCGTAGGATCAAACTTGTAACCTCACCTTTCGTAAGAGAATATTTGTAAAGCCGAATGGATTATATTTCATATTCGATAGTTTCCCTTTTTATACATCATGAATATTTAAACTTCAAAATAATAATAAGCTAAGAAAAAAGGGTTTACAAACAAAACAGAGAAGTACTTAAAATAATGTTATAAACCATATGATGAATGTCCATAACCGGTCCGGTCTACAACTAGCCCAATACCAAAAGAAAGAGACGGTCCAATTCTAGGGAGAGAGATGCGGCCGCATGAATTAAGTTTCTGTAAGAGATCTGAAACAGAGCAACCAAACAAACGCCAATCAGTCATACTCTTGCACTTCTTCTTCTTCCTCTAGCTATTTTCTCCTTACTGCAACAAAACACGAAGAGTTTCCTTCTGCTGATCAGTCAATGACGGCATTGACTCCGATCCAAGAGTAATACATGGATCCAGAATCAACTTTTGGCTGAATATCTCTTGACCCGAAGCTAGTCTACCCTTTGTAACCCCCAGTTTCCTGCAAGAATCAGATGTTAAGCAAACCAACTAAACATATCTTAGATAACAACAAAAATCGACTCACTTGCCTTGTCTAAAAGCAGAGCAGTAATAGGCATCCGGAGAACTTGAGCATGCAATGAAAAACCAGATAACTAACAAATACCATAGTAATATAATGCAACCAACTGTGCTCTACGGCAAAAGGCTTGTGGAAGTTCTCCTTGTTCATAAAATAGGATATATCAACGCCCCAAGTGCGTTTGAAAATCTGTAAGTAAAAGCATTCAAAAAGCTTAGTGACATCAACTAAATGAATATAAAAGAGCCAAAACTATGAATGACCTGCCAATAGATGTAATGTACAAAGCCAATCGAGCTATCCCCTCTTTGGTCTTGAGTAGACTTCCACAAGTTTCCACATTGTCTTGATCATAGTCTACCATCAAGATGATCCTACACAGAAGAAAAAACAAAAAAAAAGCCTTATCATCTCAAAAGACAAGTTCTTAGAGAAACAAAAGCTCCAAGTGAAACATTGGTTTATAGAAACATTTACTAAATCGTCTACAACCCTCAAAATCAAAATCGTCAATATAAATTACATGAGTCTCTAAAATTATTAAAAATAATTTAAAGAAATTGTTACTAAATCGTCTGCAACCCTCAGAATCTCATGACCCCTGCAAAAGCTCTAAAGAAAGTGAAAGGAAGCGCGTTCCATTGTAGCTTACCTCCTGGGGAAATGTGTAGATACATGAAATTGAATTTGAGGTTTTGTGTTTTTTTTTCTCCGAAAATACTGATGACGTTCCTTTATTCCTGCAGAGTTATTGGTGAACAAAATGGCTTGCCTTCTTTACTTGTCCTCTTGTTCAAGTCCCTACTTTCAAGGAAAGACTCAGCTTGGCTTGGTAATGTCCAGAATTCGGATAGTTTTATATCAGATATTAAGAGGGAGTGGGAGTATGGTTTTGCCGTGGAAATATGCGAACAATATACTTCTTCAACATGGCTCTCATCCCTGGTTATGCTTCTTCAGACTATCAGCAAAGACAGTTCTAGTAAAGAATGTTTATTCCAGATGCGGCTTGTCCTAGAATTTATGTTCGAGAAATTGCAAGACCCAGAATTTGCATTTGCTGTGTCACTTGAACCAAGAAATAATGTTTCAGTTGGCATTCAGGTAAACCCTCTTCCAAATTTTTGTTTTTAATTCAAATTACACTTTTTTATATAAAATTGATAGTTTTTATACCACCTTGTTTCTCCGTCTGTGTGCTTTCTTAAATGTCCATGTTTTAGTAAATGCGTTTTGTTAAATTTGCAGCAAGATCTGCAGGAGCTTATGAAGGGCTGTATACGTCTCCTACAAGCTGTTGATTCAACAAAGGAGAAAGATGTGACTTCTGCAGTTAGAAAGGAAATCAGAATGCGTATTCATGATGTCTTGATGACTGTTACATGAGTTATGGATCTGTCTATATAGGGTTGTTACTAGCTTGCTTCAGCAGCAGTCAGATCGTAATGGGACGAGAAAGGTAAACATTATTTCCGTTTATAATTTCTTTTCATAGTAATTTCGTGAGTGAACATATTTTCTAGCGGATGTTCTATCTTTTGTTTGCCTAGACGTAGCATTGCCATGCGAATTCCCTTGGGATTTGGAGGCTTTGGCTTAATGGCGATGCTATTGAGTGCAGGTGCTTGGGCACCGAAAAGAGGAAATCCTTGGTTGAACCTGGACGAGGCGGCTGTTGAAGCTTTCGGGAAGATGTGCGAGGAAATCGTCAATGTAATTGTTGAGACAGATGACGAGTCAGGTGTTCCAGCTCAACGAGCTGCCATTTCTACACTGGAAGTTTTTGCTAGCAGGCTTCCCTCTGGTCATCCGATCTTCAGCAAGTGTCTTGCATCTGTTGTAGAAGGCATCAGCTCAAAGAATCCTGGAGTTTCTTCAAGCTGTCTTCGTACGACCTGACACACGCCACCGGATGACAGGACGGAATAGGCCAAGACTCCTACTGCGGCACCGAACCTGCTCGCTGACAACGCGCCGATTACTTTAGCAAGTCAGAGAGTAATCATAACATATTCGCAAAACACACAACTAAAATCTATAAAAAGAGAAGAAGGGAGTGTGAAGAGAGGAGGAGGAAAAACAGAGAGAGAATCACTAGAAAGATAAAGTAGAGAAAACCCGAGTTTGTCTTTACGACTACGAGTTCCTATTCTGTAACTTCAGATTCGGCACTTTGTAAACACTTCATTAACGAAATCTTTGGCCCCGTTAACCATACTTTATTCTTGTTTAGTCTATAAATCCCTTTTATCGGATTTAGGATTCAACACCACATTTTTAATTTCTTTTGCTTTTGTCATTTCCTTCTTCTTTGTCGCTTTGTCATACTTTAGTGGTCTTCCTATATTGCATTGTAATTAAAAAAAAAACAAAAACAGATTATATCACTTTATTAGCTGATAAAAAATTCATATCAATGATTCTCTTAGCACCAAAGATCGAATTTGTCACTCCAATAAGAGCATAATTATCCCTTGATCCTTAAGGGGGTTTTTAGTGATTATTTAATATTTTAACTCTACTTAAGTGGGGTTAAGGATTGTTGTTAAGAAACTATCATTTTTAGCGGTCCAATGGGAGTTTCTTAATTAGGGTTTCTTATTTTTTTTTTTTAAAGATAAAATTTATTTATTAAAAAACATATTAAAAGATAACATTTAAAACATAGATTTAAAAAAAAAACATAAAAATAAAGACTAGTACAATAATCGAGAATATTTTGAAAGAAACATTTCAAACTCAGTTGTTGTCTTCATCACGTCCAAATTTACTCCACAAATGTTCAACCAAATCAGCTTTGAGCTGTTGATGCATTTGTCTATCACGAATTCTAGTTCGAACACCCATCATATTAGTGATATTTGAAGGTATATCTGTAGAATACGTGAGATCAACCTGTGAAGTTCCGGTGTCTTGTCCTGGTTGGAATTCTGAAACATTAAAATGACTGTATCCATCTCGTTCGTCTTCTACTATCATATTATGGAGTATGATACATGCTCTCATAATCCTCCCAATTTTGTCTTTATCCCAAAAAAGTGCTGGATTTTTAACAATGGCCAAACGAGCTTGCAATACTCCAAAAGCACGCTCGACATCTTTTCGGACAGCTTCTTGATATTGAGCAAACAGCAAATAAAGTCACTTTCGGACCTTGTGGTATTGAAATAGATTGGATAAAAGTTGCCCATTTCGGATAAATATCATTGGTGAGATAGTAAGCCAAATGATACTCTCTTCCATTGACAGAGTAAGTAACTTGCGGAGCTTGACCTTTTATAATGTCATCAAAAACAGGTGAGCGATCAAGAACATTGATATCATTTAAGGTACCTGGAGGTCCAAAAAAAGCATGCGATATCCAAAGATCATACGAAGCGACCGCCTCTAAAACGATTGTGGGTTTCCCCGAACCACGTGAATATTGTCATTTCCAAGCGGTGGGACAATTCTTCCACTCCCAATGCATACAATTGATGCTTCCTATCATCCCGGGAAATCCACGTTGCTCACCAATATAAAGTAGACGTTGAAGATCAGCCGGTGTTGGTCTTCTTAGATACTCATCGCCGAATAAATTTATTACTCCTTCTACAAAATGTTCCACACATGCTCGAGCGGTAGTTTCACCAAGGCGGAGGTATTCGTCAACAGCATCAGCCGCAGAACCATAGGCCAAAACACGAATGGCGGTTGTACACTTTTGAAGTGCAGAGAGACTAAGCCTTCCGAGAGCATCTTTCTTTTGTCGAAAGTATTCAACTTCATTGGAGAGTCGATGAACAATACGCATGAACAATGACCTGTTCATTCTAAATCGTCGTCGGAAGAGATTTT
>NC_027752.1:41260612-41273099 GCF_000695525.1 Brassica oleracea var. oleracea | reverse complement strand
TCTCCTTAACCGCCAAATCTTTCTCCTTAATAGAACACATGGTCTGAAAGTGAGTGACAGCCTAGTGATCCGCTATACTTCTCTTACCAGATGCTCCTTTTGCAGCCTTGACACTAGGAGGACGGTTTGTTGGTTGATCTCCGAGATTGGAAGTGGCTTGAGAGCTTTTAGATTGTGCTCCATCGTCATACTTTCTCTTCTTTCCGCTTCCATCAATCTTGGAGCTAGCAATTTCACACCATTTCTGGTCATTCCTGAGCTCCTCCCAAGCATGGTGAAGATTAAATTTAATCTTGTGATCATTGTAGAAGATTTTGTGTGCAAGTTTAACAGTATCAGCCTCGTTCTGGCCACTTGTTTTCTGCCTTGTTGCAGCCGCGTAAGCTCCACAAAACTTGAGCACAAGATCATTCTTCTTCTGCCACCTTTGCTTGCACTGAATGGCCTCTCGGGTTTCACCTCTTTCCACCTTCGGACTTGCTGCAAAGTACACTGCAATGCGCTGCCAGAATGCACATGCTTTCTGCTCATTGCCCACCACAGGGTCTTTGCTCGTGTTTAGCCATGCGCTAATGAGCACAAGATCATCAGTGACTGTCCATTTCTTTCTTTCTCTACGCTCTATCGTTGAGACTTCACAGAAGCTTGAAGTTTGCCTAGGGAGTTGTGATGAACCATGTGAAAAACTTGCATACAGATAGGTTTCAGGAAAGTCAGTATTTTGTTGATTGTTCAACAGATCAACAAAATTGGATGTATGACTAAATGGATTACTAGAATCCACATCCTAGTATGTGACAGAAGAGAGGAAGCAGAAGAAATGGGTTTCAATATGAAAAGAAAGAGAGAAATGAGCGGGTTTAATACATGAAAAGAGGAGAGGAAAAGAGGAGAGGAAGCAGAAGAAATATGTTTCAAGATGAAAGAAAGAGAGAAACAAGCGGTTTAAATACAGGAGAAGAGAAGAAGATCGTCTTAATACAGGAAAATAGAAGAAGACTTGAGAGCTTTCATTTTAGTTGAGTAGAGATGATTAGACATGTATCTAACAAATTTATTATCTACCACACAGTCACAACACGCTTTCATCAGAGTTAAACTACCTAACAGAAGCATTCATCACACCCATTAATCGGAAGCATTCATCACAACCATAACCTAACTCTAACTCTAACCAGCATTTATTATCCTAATAACTATGCAGAGGAAAACAATTAAGAAAAAATCAAGAAGCAGCACACTTACATAACCTAAAGTCTCAAGTAGCCAGATCATTCTGATCTTTGCGTCCTCACTCTGATCTTTGCCTCCTCACATGATTCATCTACGCAAACCAAGTCAAACCAAGTAAACAATAAACTGTTAGAACGATACTATAGTCAGAAATCAAATTGTTTGACAAATCAGAAAATGATCTAAACAGATTTCAGACAACACTACACGACACTTAAGTTCCACTCTGATCTTCAGTACTAGTTTCAAGATTAACTAACAATCTCATTGTATCCTCATGACTTTTTAACTAAACATTTAAAAAGCCTACAACTTTTGATCAAAGGCTAAAACTTTACAATGATACACAAAACTTATAACCGTAATCACCATTCATTAACTTAACTACTATCACATGCAGTCATGAATTGAAACGAGAAGGATGTAAATAGTTGGGAACTTATCTCCACGTTGAAGAGATCGTTAGCGAGAGCTGAAAGACCGACGGAGGAGACGCCGTCAACACTGACAGAGTCGTCGACCCTCACATGAAGTATGAGGAATCTCCGTGAGGAGCCAGAGAGACGTCTTCAGTCCTCGGTTTCGATCCTTGATCTGATGGAGAAGACGAGAGAAGTGCGACGGGACTCCGTGAGGACCAACAGAGTCGTCCTCGGTTTCGATTGTCGGTTTCGGCGGAGAAGGCGGAGGAATCTCTGTGAGGAGCCAGAGAGACGTCGTCGGTCTTCGGTTTCGATCCTTGATCTGACGGAGAAGACGAGAGAAGTGCGACGGGACTCCGTGAGGACCAACAGAGTCGTCCTCGGTTTCGATTGTCGGTTTCGGCGGAGAAGGCGGAGGAATCTCTGTGAGGAGCCAGAGAGACGTCGTCGGTCTTCGGTTTCGATCCTTGATCTGACGGAGAAGACGAGAGAAGTGCGACGGGACTCCGTGAGGACCAACAGAGTCGTCCTCGGTTTCGATTGTCGGTTTCGGCGGAGAAGGCGGAGGAATCTCTGTGAGGAGCCAGAGAGACGTCGTCGGTCTTCGGTTTCGATCCTTGATCTGACGGAGAAGACGAGAGAAGTGCGACGGGACTCCGTGAGGACCAACAGAGTCGTCCTCGGTTTCGATTGTCGGTTTCGGCGGAGAAGGCGGAGGAATCTCTGTGAGGAGCCAGAGAGACGTCGTCGGTCTTCGGTTTCGATCCTTGATCTGATGGAGAAGACGAGACAAGTGGGACGAGACTCAACGACGGAATCAGAGAGACGTCGTCGGTCTTCGGTTTCGGCCGAGAAGGCGGAGGAGACGTCTTCGATTTGGGTCTCTCCTCTTGACGGAGAAAACAAAGAACACGAAAGAATGAGAAAGAGAACAAAAGAAAGAAAGGAAAGAAAAAGAAAAATAAAGTTCGGTCCTCTGATTTGGTGACACGTGGTTTGAAACCCACCAAATAATCGATCACAAAAAACCTAAGCTAAGGATCAGTAATAACCTTTCTAATTAATTTTGATTTAATTAAATCACTATTTTTGTTTAAAAACCCCACTAAAGTCTGCGTTATTGATGGTCTAACAATAATAACCTTTCTTCCAGGTCCGCCTCACTCTGCAACCTCTCTTCTACGAATATACAATGAGGCTGTTAGTTCTGGCGTTGCAAGTTTGGTGATTGCTTTCGATATGCTAGAAAATCTAGTTGCTAAAATGGACAGAGCATCTGTTGTTTGCAACCATGCAAAGATTTTCGACCAATGCTTAGCTGCTCTAGATATCCGACGCCAAAATCCAGCAACAATTCAGAACGTTGATGATGCGGAGAAAAGTGTAATCAATGCGACGGTTACACTCACAAAGAAAAGAAGCTAACCGAGTCTGAGTTCAAACCCCTCTTTATCAGAAGTATTGATTGGGCAGAGTCAGAGATTGTAGATGGAGCGTGAAACAGATGATGGATAATCTGAAAGAAGAGTACCTTGTACTGCTCGCTGAAACCAATTCCATTCTTGGGTGAACTACTGGAAGACGTTGATCTGTCTGTCAAATCTTTGTCCCAAGATATCATCACTCAGTTGGAAGTAATGAGCGGTGAAGATCTGGCACAACACCTCTGAAATGAGCGGTGAGGATCTTGTACAGTACCACACCTCTGAAAACTTCAATCGCTACAGAGCTTTTGATTCCCCACTTTTGATGTCTTTTGTCTGTGTTGGTAACTACGTATAAAATATTGCTGAGCGAAACAGTTCCTTTTTCATGACTTTAGATAATAGATGTTTCTTTGGTCATTTATATTTGCAGATTTTAGCATCTTTATTTAAATCTGAAATTAAAGATTATTATTTACAGCCTACACCAAAAATTAAATATTTGTTGTGTATTCGTTGTATCTGAAAATTAATGCCAAAGCAGAGAATCGTTTTTGTATAGGAAAATACATGTCCCCACACAACTGTTTTAAAATACACTTTGTGATATGTAGACTTTAGTTCACAAGTGTATTTTAAAACAGTTGTGTGAGACCTGTATTTTCACAAGTGTATAGGAAAAAGGTATCACAAGTGTAAGATAACTAGTAATAGCTAGTTTCTTAGTGACGTAAGTTGTTTGGGGACGTGTATTTTCACAAGTGTATTTTAAAACAGTTGTTTTTGATATCGTCACTAGGTCTTCAAAGCTAAGAGACAAAAAAAAAAAAAGGTCTTCAAAATGTTATCTTACATTTAGGGACAAGAGCGTTTGATACATCAGCTTTCACAGAACATCTCTAATGATACAAATTCCTCTAGCTATTTTCCCCTTACTGCTAATCGTCTTTGGGACAAAAACACGAAGAGTTTCCTTCTGCTGATCAGTCAATGACGACATTGACTCCGATCCAAGAGTAATACATGGATCCAGAATCAACTTTTGGCTGAATATCTCTTGACCCGAAGCTAGTCTAACCCCTTTGTAACCCCCAGTTTCCTGCAAGAATCAGATGTTAAGCAAACCAACTAAACATATCTTAGATAACAACAAAAATCGACTCACTTGCCTTGTCTAAAAGCAGAGCAGTAATAGGCATCCGGAGAACTTGAGCATGCAATGAAAAACCAGATAACTAACAAACACCATAGTAATATAATGCAACCAACTGTTCCAAACGTACATAGATGCATCCTTTGACAGCGGATCTACAGCAAAAGGCTTGTGGAAGTTCTCCTTGTCCATAAATAGGATATATCAACGCCCCCAAGTGCGTTTGAAAACTATGAATGACCTGCCAATAGATGTAATGTACAAAGCCAATCGAGCTATCCCCTCTTTGGTCTTGAGTAGACTTCCACATTGTCTTGATCATAGTCTACCATCGCAATGCCATACAAGATGATCCTACACAAAAAAAAGGCCTTATAACCCCTGTTCGTTTTCAAAACGCTGCGTCAAAAAACAGCGGCCAAAAATATGAAGGGATTTTAAGTGACAGCTCAGCAACCAATAGGAAAAGAGGGCTGGAATATGCTAATGTTCGCCGCTAGCGACAGCTCAAGGTATGTGCGGGTGACGCTGATTTAAACAGCGACGATAAAATAGAAGAAACGAAGAGCAGCGACACTCGCCGGCGGCAACTCTGTAACAACACTCCACTGAAATTCCTCTCAAATGCTTGTTAATTTTTGGTCGCTGTTCTCTGACGCGCGTTAGAGAAACGAACAGGACTATCATCTCAAAAGACAAGTTGTTAGAGAAACAAAAGCTCCAAGTGAAACTGATAAGTTCAGAAGAGGTTATGTTCGTAGAGGCGGGAAGAGTTCTGAAGAATTTAAAAGAAGCGGAAAGACTCGAGTTGATCCAGAGGCTTCGCATTTGGATGTGAACGTGAAGAAGGGGAAGACTCTTGGGGAGACAGAGACTTCGCAATTGGATGTGGGTTTAAAGAAGGAGGGAAAGACTCTGGCTGTGACAGAGGCTTTGCCGTTGGAGTGAGATTCAAAAGGAACGTTGAAGATTATAAATAAAGGGAGAAGATATTTTAGAAACTTTTATGCTTGATGTTGTAGATGAAAGACGATATGAGTCTTCTCTCTCGATCGTTATGAGATCGGTGATTGCTTTTACTTTCGTGATGAGATTGTAATCGTAAATCATACTCAAGCTTCATATTCACTTTACAGAGTTTACTGAGAGTTTTAGAGTTCGAGATATCTTAAATCTATCAGAAACATTGGTTTATAGAAACGTTTACTAAATCGTCTACAACCCTCAAAATCAAAAATTACATAAGTCCCTAAAATTATTTAAAGAAATTGTTACTAAATCGTCTACAACCTTCAAAATCTCATTGATTTTGGGAGGCAAACGCATCTTAGCCAAGAACTCAACAAACGGACTCTCCATATCTTCCTCCGTAATCTTAACCGCCCCCTCATCGCTCTCCACCGAGGAAGCAGCAGCCAAGTGAGCTTGAAGAACTTCATCAACTGACGCTTCTCCACCAGAGTCAAACTCTTATCCTTGAATATCGCGCCTCTCGAATCGGGGACGCTCCTCAGCTCTCCACTCGAGTCCCCGATGAAGCTCGCGTCGACGCTCTTGAACTCGACTTAGTTGTTAGATCTCGATTTCAGCATTAGGTTGATCGACTCGTCGGCGCTGAAGAGAACCCTAGGACCGCACAAGTCGACGTTGAACTTTCTCGACGGAGGAGTATAGGGATCGGTTGGCGAGATCGACGGAGAGGAAGTCGGGATTGTCTGACGGCGGCGGAGGAGGGGAGAGTGGAGGAAGGAAGTGAGATCGGGGAGGGAGAGGGATGCGGAGTGGGAGCCGTAGAAGGGGTTGGGATCGAGGTGGAGAACTGAGCTGCCGGAGGAGGAAGCGGCGGCGGAGAGGATGGATTCGGAAACTCCGGTGCCGACGATGATGAGGTCGTAGGTGGTGGGATGGGATCGAGCGCCGGATATGGAGGGAGGTCGCTCATGACTTGGATAATCGGAAAATGGTGAGACTTGAATATTTACCGCTGTTACCTTTTATATATAAAATTAAAAATTGTTTGTGTAACAATTAAAGTAGGAAACAATAACGCTCAGCCATAATGGCAGAACCGTAAATACATTATTAAATAAGGTTATTTTAAAAGTTGTTTACTAAAGCTTTTAAAAGCAACTAACCAAGATCATTACGGCCGTGTTCGTTTACATGTCGCGCGACCTGCGACATGCGACATGCGACCTGCGACTGAGTGCAGGTCGCAGGTTGTTGTTCGTTTTGCTGTCGCGTAACATGCGACCTGCGATTGGTCGCAAGTCGCAAGTCGCATGTTGTTGTTCGTTTTGATGTCGCGCGACTGATCGCGCGACCAGTTGCGGGTTTCCAATTAAGTCGCCCGAAAAACAGCGACTAAAAATTAAAAAAAATTTGATCGCGCGACTGGTCGCAGGTCGCAGATCGCAGGTCGCGCGATACGTAAACGAACATAGTTTTAGTCGCAGGTCGCAGGTTTAGTCGCAGGTCGCAAGTCGCAAGTCGCACGACATGTAAACGAACGTAATCTTAGTCGCAGGTTGTAGGTCGCAAGTCGCGCGACACATAAACGAACATGTCCTCAAATTTAATATCCAAAAGTTAGTAGAATCATGCGAATCATTGTGAAAGTATTTTTTGGTCCCGTACATGTCATCTTTGACAACTTAGTTTTACTCTTCATTTTTTTCTCAATTCTTGAATTTTCAATATGAGTCTTCACCCTTTTTGATTAATTTGTTTTCTTAGGTGGGCTTGATGTTCCCGGAATATCTCAGACTAGTCAAACTCCAACTTTGCCTCCTTTCCCTCCTGCTTCAAGTGCGACCTTGTCAAGTTAGTTTTATTCTTCATTTTTTTCTCAATTCTTGAATTTTCAATAGAAAAAATTGGGAAAAATAGACACTTTCAACTTTTGTTTGTCAAAATAGGACTTTTGATATTTTTGGTCATTTTGGACATGTTTTACCCTTCTGTAATGGAAAAAATAGTAAACTAAGTTTTAAAAATATAAAAAAATATGTAAATCATTGTAAACATTAGTATGAATATTTATATGTTTAAATTTTATTTTTTAAAATAGTGGAATCATGTTTTATTTTATGTTCTAGCACGGATATAATATTCATTCTAGCCATCTACTTAGTCTAGAAATCAGATATTAAGTATTACACACAGATTTATCTTGGGTAGAGAATACAAACAAAACTTTCTTTAATATTCTATCTTAGCTAGATTTCGTCAGGTAATATTCTAACAAGATATAGGGACAAGAGCGTTTGATACATCAGCTTTCACAGAACATCTCTAATGATACAAATTCCTCTAGCTATTTTCCCCTTACTGCTAATCGTCTTTGGGACAAAAACACGAAGAGTTTCCTTCTGCTGATCAGTCAATGACGACATTGACTCCGATCCAAGAGTAATACATGGATCCAGAATCAACTTTTGGCTGAATATCTCTTGACCCGAAGCTAGTCTAACCCCTTTGTAACCCCCAGTTTCCTGCAAGAATCAGATGTTAAGCAAACCAACTAAACATATCTTAGATAACAACAAAAATCGACTCACTTGCCTTGTCTAAAAGCAGAGCAGTAATAGGCATCCGGAGAACCTGAGCATGCAATGAAAAACCAGATAACTAACAAACACCATAGTAATATAATGCAACCAACTGTTCCAAACGTACATAGATGCATCCTTTGACAGCGGATCTACAGCAAAAGGCTTGTGGAAGTTCTCCTTGTCCATAAATAGGATATATCAACGCCCCCAAGTGCGTTTGAAAACTATGAATGACCTGCCAATAGATGTAATGTACAAAGCCAATCGAGCTATCCCCTCTTTGGTCTTGAGTAGACTTCCACATTGTCTTGATCATAGTCTACCATCGCAATGCCATACAAGATGATCCTACACAAAAAAAAGGCCTTATAACCCCTGTTCGTTTTCAAAACGCTGCGTCAAAAAACAGCGGCCAAAAATATGAAGGGATTTTAAGTGACAGCTCAGCAACCAATAGGAAAAGAGGGCTGAAATATGCTAATGTTCGCCGCTAGCGACAGCTCAAGGTATGTGCGGGTGACGCTGATTTAAACAGCGACGATAAAATAGAAGAAACGAAGAGCAGCGACACTCGCCGGCGGCAACTCTGTAACAACACTCCACTGAAATTCCTCTCAAATGCTTGTTAATTTTTGGTCGCTGTTCTCTGACGCGCGTTAGAGAAACGAACAGGACTATCATCTCAAAAGACAAGTTGTTAGAGAAACAAAAGCTCCAAGTGAAACTGATAAGTTCAGAAGAGGTTATGTTCGTAGAGGCGGGAAGAGTTCTGAAGAATTTGAAAGAAGCGGAAAGACTCGAGTTGATCCAGAGGCTTCGCATTTGGATGTGAACGTGAAGAAGGGGAAGACTCTTGGGGAGACAGAGACTTCGCAATTGGATGTGGGTTTAAAGAAGGAGGGAAAGACTCTGGCTGTGACAGAGGCTTTGCCGTTGGAGTGAGATTCAAAAGGAACGTTGAAGATTATAAATAAAGGGAGAAGATATTTTAGAAACTTTTATGCTTGATGTTGTAGATGAAAGACGATATGAGTCTTCTCTCTCGATCGTTATGAGATCGGTGATTGCTTTTACTTTCGTGATGAGATTGTAATCGTAAATCATACTCAAGCTTCATATTCACTTTACAGAGTTCACTGAGAGTTTTAGAGTTCGAGATATCTTAAATCTATCAGAAACATTGGTTTATAGAAACGTTTACTAAATCGTCTACAACCCTCAAAATCAAAAATTACATAAGTCCCTAAAATTATTTAAAGAAATTGTTACTAAATCGTCTACAACCTTCAAAATCTCATTGATTTTGGGAGGCAAACGCATCTTAGCCAAGAACTCAACAAACGGACTCTCCATATCTTCCTCCGTAATCTTAACCGCCCCCTCATCGCTCTCCACCGAGGAAGCAGCAGCCAAGTGAGCTTGAAGAACTTCATCAACTGACGCTTCTCCACCAGAGTCAAACTCTTATCCTTGAATATCGCGCCTCTCGAATCGGGGACGCTCCTCAGCTCTCCACTCGAGTCCCCGATGAAGCTCGCGTCGACGCTCTTGAACTCGACTTAGTTGTTAGATCTCGATTTCAGCATTAGGTTGATCGACTCGTCGGCGCTGAAGAGAACCCTAGGACCGCACAAGTCGACGTTGAACTTTCTCGACGGAGGAGTATAGGGATCGGTTGGCGAGATCGACGGAGAGGAAGTCGGGATTGTCTGACGGCGGCGGAGGAGGGGAGAGTGGAGGAAGGAAGTGAGATCGGGGAGGGAGAGGGATGCGGAGTGGGAGCCGTAGAAGGGGTTGGGATCGAGGTGGAGAACTGAGCTGCCGGAGGAGGAAGCGGCGGCGGAGAGGATGGATTCGGAAACTCCGGTGCCGACGATGATGAGGTCGTAGGTGGTGGGATGGGATCGAGCGCCGGATATGGAGGGAGGTCGCTCATGACTTGGATAATCGGAAAATGGTGAGACTTGAATATTTACCGCTGTTACCTTTTATATATAAAATTAAAAATTGTTTGTGTAACAATTAAAGTAGGAAACAATAACGCTCAGCCATAATGGCAGAACCGTAAATACATTATTAAATAAGGTTATTTTAAAAGTTGTTTACTAAAGCTTTTAAAAGCAACTAACCAAGATCATTACGGCCGTGTTCGTTTACATGTCGCGCGACCTGCGACATGCGACATGCGACCTGCGACTGAGTGCAGGTCGCAGGTTGTTGTTCGTTTTGCTGTCGCGTAACATGCGACCTGCGATTGGTCGCAAGTCGCAAGTCGCATGTTGTTGTTCGTTTTGATGTCGCGCGACTGATCGCGCGACCAGTTGCGGGTTTCCAATTAAGTCGCCCGAAAAACAGCGACTAAAAATTAAAAAAAATTTGATCGCGCGACTGGTCGCAGGTCGCAGATCGCAGGTCGCGCGATACGTAACCGAACATAGTTTTAGTCGCAGGTCGCATGTTTAGTCGCAGGTCGCAAGTCGCAAGTCGCACGACATGTAAACGAACGTAATCTTAGTCGCAGGTTGTAGGTCGCAAGTCGCGCGACACATAAACGAACATGTCCTCAAATTTAATATCCAAAAGTTAGTAGAATCATGCGAATCATTGTGAAAGTATTTTTTGGTCCCGTACATGTCATCTTTGACAACTTAGTTTTACTCTTCATTTTTTTCTCAATTCTTGAATTTTCAATATGAGTCTTCACCCTTTTTGATTAATTTGTTTTCTTAGGTGGGCTTGATGTTCCCGGAATATCTCAGACTAGTCAAACTCCAACTTTGCCTCATTTCCCTCCTGCTTCAAGCGCGACTTTGTCAAGTTAGTTTTACTCTTTATTTTTTTCTTAATTCTTGAATTTTCAATATGGGTCTTCACCCTTTTTAATTTATTTTTTTTTTAGGTGGACTTGATGTTCCTATAATATCTCAGACTAGTCAAACTCCAACTTTGCCTCCTTTCCCTCCTGCTTCAAGTGCGACCTTGTCAAGTTAGTTTTATTCTTCATTTTTTTCTCAATTCTTGAATTTTCAATAGAAAAAATTGGGAAAAATAGACACTTTCAACTTTTGTTTGTCAAAATAGGACTTTTGATATTTTTGGTCATTTTGGACATGTTTTACCCTTCTGTAATGGAAAAAATAGTAAACTAAGTTTTAAAAATATAAAAAAATATGTAAATCATTGGAAACATTAGTATGGCTATTTATATGTTTAAATTTTATTTTTAACAATAGTGAAATCATGTATTTTTTATGTTCTAGGAGATATATAATATTCATTCTAGCCATCTACTTAGTCTAGAAATCGGATAGTAAGTATTACACACAGATTTATCCTGGGTACATAATACAAATAAAACTGTCTTCAATATTCTATGCTAGCTAGATTTCGTCAGGTAATATTCTAACAAGATATATTTACTCTACTTATAGTTTTTTTACAAGTTCTAACCTCGACTCTGTGAAATACCTTTTTTTATGTGTCATAACCTTTTCTGCCTTTTACGTTATCAAATGCGTAAGGAAGAATAAACCTCCCACCCTCTCTTCAGCGCTCTGATATACGTACATTACATATTATAGGCAAATCACGAAAAATATGGAAACTTCCATATTTCGTCATATTTCAATAAATATATTTCCTAAATCTAAACCAAATCTACCATAAATCTCTCATAGTATCTTCTCTCCCACGTTTTTCTCCTCCCACCCCACGATCTTTCTCTCATTCGTTCTTTGTTTCTCTCTCTTGTTCATCGACATAACCATCTCTTCTATCTATCAATACAACATGGTTCTAATCTATGTTAAATCTGGTGAATGGATCTCAAGTTGCGGTGATCAGTGGAGTTTCTTGGCAGACAAAACAAGGGGTGGTCGAATGGTAACATTAGAAACTACTACTTTGTTAAAGCAGTTCAAGATCATCGTGTGTGAGGATTATGGGGTCGACCATATGCTCGTTAATGCCGAGTTCAGTTATGAGATGGTGAATCAAAGAGGGAATCCTCCCATTATTATCAGCAATGATCGACAAGTATCTAATTTTGTGAGCTACATGAAGAAGAGTTCGTCTACAACCTTGTGTGTCACGTTGTCTACTACTGGTGCAAAAGAAAAGGAACGAGTCAATATCGATTTGAATAAGGAGCCGTTTGACTCAAGTGATTTTGAGGATGAAGAAGTTCCTGAAACAAATCAAGGAGACTTTGCCGTACCGTCAAAAGAGTCGACTCATAAAACGAAGAATCATGTCGCTAAAGATGGTTTCAGTGATGCTGGTTTAAGGAGTGAAAACAATGGAGAGCGTGAAAACAACAACCAATCTGGAAGCATATATTTCGTGAAGAAGGATCAAATTTTCAGAAGTAAACGTGTTCTGAAGGCAACAATGGAAATTTGGGAAATGAAGAATAATTATGATTACATTGTTCTCAAATCAACGAGAAAGTGGTGGTATATTCGATGTAAGGATAAACTGTGCAACTAGAATCTGCGTGCGGAATGTTTGGATGGATCTACATACTTCATGATCAACAAGTGGGTGGGAATACATTCATGTGCTCCTTCGAAGAAAAGCAAATTCGGAAAAACGGCATCGGCAAGAACAATTGGGAAGCTGATACAACATCGATTTGATGATGCCAATGATGGCCCAAAAGCAAATGACATCATTCAGTTCATGAGACTGGAGCATAGTTGC